>NC_092758.1:89315137-89617637 GCF_047496795.1 Chiloscyllium punctatum
GTCCGATAATAGTGGTGTTGTCCCAGTCAAACTCATGTTGCTTGTCATCTGCGTGTGTGGCTACTAAGGATAGCTGGTTGTGTTGTTTCATGGCTAGTTGGTGGCTAGAATAAATATTTCTTCATCTTGGTCATAAATGGTCAAGACCACAACCTGAAACTGTCCCCTTCTATTGAATTATTATCAGGTGTTCACGTCACTTATTTCAGCGTAGTATTTGACATTTTTGAAAAGTTACTTAACTCTGTAAAGACCTCAGATAGTAATATGAATGATGGAAGTTGAAAATCAATCATTCATATTTTGTGTTATCATGTTCTGGCTCCAACTGTCCTCAAATGCAAAAAGCCACCAAGTTGTATCTCACGCATAATTAGGCTATTAATGCTGGCTTATACTTGTGCTTTTGTGCATCCCATGAATGGGTAATAAAGATTTGATTCAATATTAGAACAGACAACAATAGAAAACAGGCAATGATAAAGATGCTTCATGAAAAAATATTGCATTTGAGGGAAATAGCTAAAATAATTAGAAAGGAAAATTGAAAAAGAATGTCAGAACACAAACAATATGGTGTGGTAAAGGGGTGGATTATAGAGAAAATATTTCTTTTGTAGGGATGAGCATAATTAATATAAACAGTCACCAAAAGAGCAAGAATTCAGAAAAAAACCTGGAAGTAAGTTTGCTCACTGAGCTGGAAGGTTTGTTTTCAGATGTTTTGTCACCATACTACGTAACATCATCAGTGAGCCTCCAATGAAGCACTGTGTTCTGTCCCATTTCCTATTTGTGTGTTCGGGTTTCCTTGGGTTGGTGATGTTATTTCTGGTTCTTTTTCTCAGAGGGTGGTAGATGGGGTTGCAATCAATGTGTTTGTTGATATAGTTCAGGTTGGAATGCCATGCTTCTAGGAACTCTCATGTGTGTCTCTGTTTGGCTTGTCCTAGAATGGATGTGTTGTCCCAGTCAAAGTAGTGTCCTTCCTCATCTCTATGTAAGGATACTCGTGGGTCAAGTGCTTTTGTGGCTAGTTGATGTTCATGTATCCTGGTGGCTAGTTTTCTGCCTGTTTGTCCAATGTACTGTTTGTTACAGTTCTTGCATGGTGTTTGGTAAATGACATTTGTTTTACCTAAACACACAAATAGAAAGTGGGACATAACACCAGCGCTTCACTGGAGGCTCACTGATGATGTTACCTAGTATGGTGACGAAATGTCTGAAAATGAACCTTCTAGCTCAGCGAGCAAACTTACAGCCAGAACCTCAACCTGAGCTACATATCTTCTCAAACCTCTTTACTCAAAGATGGTGATAATGTGGATCTCCTTAACAGAATTGAAGTAAATAGTACAGATGTATTTAACAAAATGCTAAGTGAATAAATGGATACAATAGTAGATTTAAAGAAGGAAAAACATAAGGCTGTTTGAGTGGAGCATAAAAATCAGGATGGACTGGTTGGGCCAAATAGTTCATTTCTGTCATATTCGTAAATGAGCATCTGTTTCGAAGAAATCGGGTACAGTCTGATGATGTAAAAGGTGCAGATGGATAAGGAGAATTAAAAAAACAAAAATGCTGAATTAAAAGCTTGATTAATCTAGTAAAATCAATGCAAATTAAAGAGGAAATCTTATGGAGGATGAAGAAATGGTGGAAATATTAAATAAGGTTAGTGCTTTGGTTTTTTAATTTAGCCCCTAGCTGCTCATATTGTCCCAGCAGAACCTCTTTCCTCCACCTATATCATTATTTTTGAGCAAAATAAAATGTAATTCCGCAAAAAACAAATTCGCGCACACATATAAGCTTATGAGGTGCTCAAAAACTCCATGAATCCATGTAATACCCTGTAAATCCCACTTTCGAAATAGAACCAGTTTGACTCAACGTTAGAACACAGACAGACCTCACACCTTAATGCATTGTCTGAGCTGAAATGGCACCTATTGTTAGAAAAGCTAGAGATATCTTGAGAATGTAATTTAAAAGTAATTCTGGGATTTACATATTAAAGAACAGAAAGCAGCAGATCCCATTCTAAAAGATGAAAGACTGAATCTAAAATTGTTTACTGTATCATTGCATCTCCATAACACTGTACTTTGACTACAAATTCTGTGTCTTATGGTCTTATTCTCCACAACCACCTGATGAAGAGCAGTGCTTCAAAAGCTAGTGCTTCCAAATTAACCTGTTAAACTATAACCTGGTATTGTGTGATTTTTAACTTTATCAGCCCGAGTTCAACACCAGCACCTCCAAGTTATATGATTATTACCTACTCGATCTTTCCTCTCCCACTCCAAGTTCCTCTAGATCCCTGAATGCAGGCACCAGGCAGGCAACACAGGACTCTTGATCCTGGCCACAGAGAACAATATATGTATTCCCCTGATTGTACTATACCCAATTACAACTACATTTCTCTTTCCTTCCTTTCCTTGAATGGCTCCCTGTACCACGGTGTTATGGTCAGTTCGCTCATCCTCCCTACAGCCCCCACCCTCATCCACAGAGGCATCTCAAACCTGTTAGACAAGCTCAAGGGCTGAGGGTATTTCAGCAGTAAATGTGTTGCTGGAAAAGCGCTTTCCCAGCAACACATTTTCAGCTCTGATCTCCAGCATCTGCAGTCCTCACTTTCTCCTCAGTATTTCAGCAGTACCCTCGGATTCCTCTATCTCCCTCAATCATAGTCTCATCCCTGACCACTGATTCGGCTTGATGTAGTTAATCTAAGAGACGGGACTGCTTCCTGAAACACAGCATTCAGGTATCTCCACACCCCACCACCACTGTTGCAGTGTACAAAGCTCGGCTCCAGCTCATCAACTCTGAGCCAGAGTTTCTCAAGCAACCAGCACTTACTGCAGATGTGCCCACTGTGATCCACAATGGGCTCCACCAGCTCCCACATGCAGGTACAACACATTTCCTGGCCCAGCAGCTCTATTTTAATTGCATAAGCTTTAATTATATTTTTAATAATTTCATACTGGTATTTTAGTTTGCAGTGTGTACATATTTCCCCAATTACCTTCAGTCTGAAAATGACCTAAAATAATAGTCAAATTAATAGCTATCACCAACCAATGAACTTTGGCTTACCTGTGATGTTACTCTTTTGTGCTGGTCCCCTGATCCCAGACTTCGATTCATCCTGTTTAAAAACAACCTTACAAAATATGAGCCAAAAAAATGCAAAAAGCACTTCTTCCCCTCTGCACTGAATTCCAATGCTGCGTCCAAATTCCCCAAACTGTATACTCACTCAGATTAAGTCTCAATTCATTGGTATCTCTCCTTCCTGATCGTGCAATGTTTACTGATCCATATTTTCCAAGTTTCTTATTGAATTTATGGCCCATACTTTTGGATCCTTGCACAAATGGAAACATTCTATCCACATCAATTTCTTTGACCCTGATTTCCAGGGGTCCAGAGTAAGGATGAATCCTAGCCCATGAAAATGATATCCACGTCAGATTTTTGGTCCGTGAGCATGGGCAGAACTGGCGGTCAGGTCAGGCAAACCAGGAAGAACCTGCCCTTGGCTGGCAACCAGCCAAGCCTCTTGGAGACTCCAGCATTGTATGCAAAGTAAAAATATAAATGTTTAAACAGAAACGATCCATCGACTCTCAGTCCCTCATTGTCTCTGCTCTAGTCCCCTGTGCTACCCAATTCCTATGTACCCTTCATATAATCCCTCATACTGCCTGTGCCAATCAATGCCTATCTACCATCCCCAATGGTCCCTTGTGTGATCAGATGCTCCTGACGCTAGGCTCCTTATAGCCCATATTGCATGGGTCCCCATACCCAATATGCCCCAAATCATTGCCATGTCCCTTTTTAGCCCCAATGCTAAATCAAATGCCAACTCTTCTCCCACAAATCACTCTTTGTCCTTTCCTCTCCTTGCCAGCTCATCTATTATCCAGCAAAGGCACTAATCAGGAGCCAATTGTGTACCAATCTACAGGTATCTCCCTATCCTTCATTAACAAACATCCATTATCATGAAATTGCAAAAACAAATTCCTTACAAAAACAAAAATTATGGTATGCAATTAGACAAGGGTGGGGCAGTCCAAAACTAGAGGGCAGAGGTTTAAGGTGAGAGGGGAAAGATTTAAAAGTGAACTAAGGGGCAACTTTTTGATGCAGAGGATGGTACGTGTATGGAGTGAGCTGTCAGAGGATGTGGTGGACGCTGGTACAATTACAATATTTAAAAGGCATCTGGATGGGTATATGAATAGGAAGGTTTGGAGGGATATGGGCCAAATGCTGACAAATGGGACTTGCTTAATTTAGGATATCTGGTCAGCATGGATGAGTTGGACCGAAGGGTCTATTTCTCTGCTGTCCAGCTTTATGATTCTATGTTAAATCACTTAGCCAAATAAACATTCTATTTGTGGATTATATCTTATATCAATAAACATTTTCCTCAGTACTTAAAAACTCTAAGTTAATACACGTTTATAATTAAGAAGCAGGTGGAGCAATTCTCGTTCGACAGTCTGGTGTGAAAATCAAAGCATGTGATGGTTTTCTCACACAAATACCCTGTATCAGCAATGACTTTTCTGAACTGCACATTATTTGGGCAGTTTCTTCACAACGTTTCAAGTCCAAACGGGTTTATGCACTATGTTTACTTTGTTTTCTTTTCATAAACTCAACATAATCAGAACCAAAATGGTATCTTACTTCTCCACAATAAATACAACATTCCTCTCATATTCACTTTTTATTCCCCACTCCATTGCACACATTCCCCATTATCCAACCATTCCAACTTAAGCAAACTAATGCCCTTTGTACATCAGGCAGTCTCCTATACTCCTTTGACAATTTAGTCTCACCAAAGTTTGCAACAGTTCAAGAAGGGATATCATCACCAGCTTCTCAAGGACAGTTATGAATAAGCAATAAATCTAGCTTGGACAGTGATGCCCATACCCCAAGAATGAACATAAAAAATCCACGAGTAACCCTGTACATTGAAGAAATAAATAGTTCTACTCCTTAAATTTCTGTATTGCAGGCCATTCTTCATTGAGAAAAAACACTGTCATTAATAATGTTTTCTATTCATTCATGGGATGTGAAAATTGTTTATCATGAAAGCTTGTCCCTAATCACTCTTGAGAAGGTGGTGAGCTGTCTCCTTGAGCCACTGGAGTTAAAGCAGTGCAAGTGCACCTACGTGCTGTTAGGCAAAGAATTCCAGGATCTTAACCCAATGACAGGGAGGGGAAAACAATATAACTCAAAGTCAGAATGATACTGCTTGGAGGGCATCTTGCAGATGGTAGCATTTCTATGTATGTGTTGCCTTTGTCCTTTATGTGGTACAGGTCATCAGTTTGGTGCTGTCAAAGGATCTGTTGCAGAACATCTTGTAGATGGTACGCAAGCTGCCATCATGCTTTGATAATGAGGGAGTACTGTTGAAGGTGTTAGAATGGGGTATCTCTATCAAGCAAGTTGCTTTGTCATGGATTGTGTAAGAAGCTTTGGGTGGCAGAGTCCTTATGTGTATTTAATGTTGTGATAGATTCTTAATGGGGGGGGGGGGGGGGGGGGGGGGGGGGGGGGGGGGGGGAAGAGAGGGAGGCTGTGGAATTGAATTTACACGTGATGCTTTACAAAGTGTTTTGGCAATACACAGCCAATCTGTGACATAGTTCATCACTGTTATTGAAGAAACTTGTATTGGGGAGGAGCTTCACTTGAGACCTCCTTCCTTGGTGTGAGAGAGAATACGCAGCACAGTTCAACAAATGAACATTTAAGGCAAGACTTACAAATATGTCATTTTTTTAAAAAAAACAGCACCACCTATGTGAAGGAAAAGCTTGACATTCTGAGAAACATAAAAGACAGGTGTCCGGGAAATCAGTTCCCACAAATAATGTAACATGCCACGTCACATTTCAAACTAAGACTGGAAGACATTGGTGGCTGCAAACAAATGAACAGGGATCAGTGTAAGACATGGCATTTGGCAGCCCAGGATGATGTTTTCAAGGGTATAAAGGAAACACAAACATGTTTGTATTTAAAACAGCTGGCAGATTCCATACTTCAACAACCTTCGAGGGATTCTCTCTTTCTGTAAATGCACCAGCTCAGTAAGTGGATGATTAATTACCAAAAAAATCTAATAATAAAAACTCAGAACAACAGTGTGAAAAAAACCCTTCCTGGGGACAGAATGACTGAGGGCTGACTATAATCCAAGATGACAGAGTGGAGCTTCAAATAGTGGATCGGGACTTGATGTACTTATAGGTAGGAGAAATTTCCACCTTTTTACAGAATTCTGACTTGTTGCTTATGGAACTGCATCCTTTTAAATGTTTTACTGACTTCCACACTTCATTTCATATGCACATAACCCAAGTTAATTTTCTATTGTTAGCATGGGCTCTGTAATACATGCATGAACTGCATTAAACATTGAAAAACAGAGGTCACTGTGATGATGTTGTACAAAAGCATAAGTTCCTTGTCTGCAGGATACCAGATGCTGAACAAAGGGATTAGTCATGCTTCTACCCACTTGAAATCCAAAATTTCCACCCATTTGTAGTGGCCCAGAAGTATTTGCATTTCATCACAGATCATTTGACACTTTGCTTTACAATGTGCACATGATTCCTTGTCATTAAAAAAATCAGGTCTTCAGCTACTCTCATCTCTAGATCATAAAAGGTGCAGTTTTTATTTAAGACATCATGGCAGAAGTGACAGTTAGGCACGAGACAAATCCCTGAAGAAATAGAGATTATTGCAAGCATGGACTACAAAGCTGGAAATTTTCCAGATTTATTAACAAGATATTATTATAAGGTTGTTACACTCAACATTTATTTTGATCACATCATTTTACAACATTAATAGAATTCTAGGACATTAAACATCATTGACTTGGATATAACACAAGAATTTTAAAAAAACTCCCACAAAGCAAGTTAAACAATCTTGTCCTTACATTGAAGCATCTGTGAAGAGGCAACGCAGGGTGGGAAAAATTAGATTGAGCTGCCCTAGAAAATTCAGAACAGGTTCCAGCTTGAGGACCTTGGCAGATTTCTGGAGAGAAAGCTGACTAGCTCACTGCCATAACAAAATGGTCTATTGTTCAGAACAAATCATTAAATCACCATTTTGGCTAGAGAACAGTGTAGCACGGGAAGATCATAAATTTCAAATTTCTACTTCTGCAACAATAAACATAAGAAAAAGTTGACCTTTGTCAATTTAATTTTGTCTTCCTTTAAGGTCTAACTTAAACTTGATATTCAACAACAAAACTGTTCTAAAATATTTAAATCCAAAATGGGAGGGATTCCTTCTGCTGTGATCCAGTGGACATCATACTGCTCTTACCAGCTTCAAGGGATGAATATATTCTTTAAGATAGGATGCACTCTGAGGTGTCCTCTATATGATCGTCCTGTAATAAAACAATTAAGGATATTAACAAACATATTATCAAGAAACAATTTAACATTTGGTAAAACATCTGATATAGTGCAATGGCGCACTGCAGGGTTTTGAAGAAGATGGCTCCATCACAGGTAGACAAGGTAGTAAAGAATGCATTTAACATGCTAGCCTTCATTGGTTGAGGCACTGGATATTGGAGTTGGGATGTTTTATGTTATAGTTGTACAAATCATTGGTGAGGCTGCAATTAGAGTATTGTGTACAGTTTTGGTCACCCTGTTATAGGAAAGACATAATTAAACTGGAAAAAGTGCAAAGAAGATTTACAAGGATGTTGCCAGGACTAATTGGCTTGAGTTCAAGGGAGAGGTTGGCCAGGACAGGACTCTATTCCTTGGAACGAAGGAGAATGAGGGGTGACATTATTGAGGTGTATAAAGTCATGAGCAGCATAAAGAAGATGAATGCACAGTCTTTTTCCCAGGAATGGGGAATTGAAAACTGGAGGACATAGGTTTAAGGTGAGAGGGGAAAATTTAAGAAGGACCTGAGAGGCAACTTCTTCACGCAGCGAGTCATGCATTTATGGAATGGGCTGTCAGAGAAAGTGGTTGAGGCAGGTTCAGTAGCAATATTTAAAAAACATTTGGAAAGGTACAGCGAAAGGAATGGTTTTGAGGGATATGGACCAAATGTGGGCAATTGGAACTAGCTGAGTGGGCCCCATGGTCAACATGGAACAGTTTGGGCTGAAAGACCTGCTTCCATGCTGTATTACTCTATGACTCTATGGTTCTATCTTTGTGTCCATCTCATTCCCAATACAAATTCACTTGGAACCTTGGGGATAGGTTAAGGCAGATTTTACTTTTTATTTAAAGAGTTTAACCTTTCCCAGAGAATTTGTGTAGCTGATCTCAGCACTCTATAACTTCCCCATCTTGGGACTGGAGGGTCCGAAGACAGGAGCAAGTAACTGAGAATGCAGTACCCTATCCAAGATTCAAATTCAGGGGAGACTTAGAGTAGTAAATAGACCAGATGGGAAATGTAGAGTGACACAGGACCCACATGGAGCATACAGTTATCAGCAATAAATTTGACTGACAGGTAAGACCCAAATATAAGCATTATCACAATAATTATATTGGTACTTCATTTTTAATAAGAGTGCTGGCTCCAGGTGATGTATTTGATCTATTAGCATATTCAACTGAGCTGCAGGTCTCCTTAATCCCAAACTCACCCCATCCTCCAGTAACATTTTATCCTACACCTTTTATCAGTATGCATGCTCAGGCATGTTTCTTTTTCAAAGTAATACTTCCAATGCCTGAAAACTACATACTTTGATTTTGCATGCTAAGCTGTTGCTCTTGCTATTTTCTTTATAGCTCTTCATAAGTTTAGCTCATATAATCTCTCTATTACAAAAGGTTTTATTCACCAAAACTTTGCAAATAATGCCTTACTCTTACCCCCTAGTTGCGTTCCATCCAGAGCGGACCTATATTGGAATCCAATATACATTCTCCCAGTTTTTACAAAATTCTAACTTTCTAAAACACATATCAATTTAGTCTTTCATTAGAAATTAACTTCTTCATTGTATTTAGTACATAGCTGTTGCAGCTGAGAATTGATCTTGACGCACACTCATATACAAAAAAAGTAAATTATACTAAAGTTTACAATTTTCAATTTGTTTTCTTAAAAGATTGAAATATTTCCAATCATTTGCCAATAAGAGGCAAAAGTTTGAAAGTAAAACTTGGAATACTTAATTGTTCATAAACTTTAAACAATTTAATCTAATCACAATTTGGTACTTATTCTCAAAAAAAAACTTTAAATGTATTTTTATCCCCTCTTCTATTTGCCTCTATCCCCACCAGAAACAAGAGAAAGTCTCACCACGGCCTCTGGATGGATTTGGGTTCCGGTAATATGGTGGCTGCTTCCTCTGCTGTCTTTGGAAAATGATTTTCTTCTTGTTAATATGAGGAACTGGCCTTTTCTTTGTTGCTGGCATGGGAGTGTTACGCCTCAACACCTCACCCCTCTTTTGCACCTGTTCTGCAATATCAGTACCCAGCAAGTCAGATGATGTCATGTTTGGATGTTCTTGAGGTTTAACAGGGGTTTTGAATTTGAATAACTGTAGCAAATTTTCAGCACGAAGACTGGTCAACCAGCAATGAGTCTGTCCAGCATACAAAATTGATTGATGGCACGAAGTTACTGTTGACTGCAGTCTCTCTTTCAGCTGTTCTGTAGTGAAGGAGTCTAGTTCTCCAGATAACTCATCCAGTTCGTACTTCTGTATCGCAAGTAAAAGTGGACTTACAATTTCTGCTACTTTTGTCTGCGCCTTGCATAACACCTTCTCTGGTTCTCCTAACTTTTTATCGAGATCTTCACGGGAACGTATAACTTTCTTGCCAATCAGTAGTTGAATAAATGCGTCATCTATCTTTGGTGTATTTAAATCATACATGTCAGGAGTTCCAGTAATACTTTGTAAATATCGTTCGTGAGTTTCTAGCATCGGAACTTTGAAAGCATATGGTAACAACCTGAAACACTCAAGTTCTTTTCCTTTATAAGTTTCAGGAAACCACAATTTACTTTTAAATGGCATATTGCCCTCAAGCGGCACTTTGGTCCACTTTATCAGCTGTTCTGAATGTTTAGCTCTGAGTTCAGCTAAATTTGGGGTACATGTTGGTTCGAAGATGTCTTCTTCAGGTGCAGTAATATTTTGCTGGATACCATGTAACCTGTACAGAGATGCTGCAAAAGGAGGCATACCACCGGCTGTTGGATCCCAGTCTGGAAACTGTAATGACAAATCAATAACAATCTTACTAATCATTCACTGTCTACTACTGACTGATAGTTTAAAATAACATGATGATAACAGACACTATAACAAGTGAAAGTTACAGAGCTATGATATGCACATTTAAGAGTATTATTCTCACTGGTGGCTTTCAGTCTGATGGAAAGCATTCTTCATTTTTCATGTAACTCATTTACGAGATGTGAGAGTTGTTGGCAAGGTTAGCATTTATTGTCCATCCCAAATTGCACTTGAGGAGATGGTAGTGAGCTGCCTTCTTGAACCACTGCTGTCTATGTCTATCCATTTAGGAAGTTCCAGGATTTTGACCCAATGACATTGAAGGAATGGCAACATAGATCTAAGTCAGGATCATGCATGGCTTGGAAGGGAAACTACAGGTCATAGAATCATAGACTGCCTACAGTGTGGAAACAGGCCCTTTGGCCCAACAAGTCCACACCGACCCTCCGAAGAGCATCCCACCCAGACCCACTCCCCCACCCTATTATTCAACATTTACCCCTGATTAATGCACCTAACCTCCGCATCCCTGAACACTATGGACAATTTAGCATGGCCAATTTACCTAACCTGCACATTTTTGGATTGTGGGGAGGAAACCAGAGCACCTGGAGGAAACCCACGCAGCATGGGGAGAACGTGCAAACTCCACACAGACAGTCACCCGAGGCGGGAATCGAACCCAGGACCCTTGCACAGTAAGGCAGCAGTGCTAACTGCTAAGTCACCGTGCCACCCATAACACCACCTGGGAGATGTTCGTTCTCTTAGTTTTGTTCATCTCGGTGTTAAGAGGCCATGGATTTAAAAGGAGTTTTCACAGAAGCCTTTGCGAGCAGAGGGAAATAAAGCTTTGTTTTGGTTTTCTTCATTTTGTTTGGTTTCCCAAACAAGGTCTTAAACTCAAGCTACAGTTGTGATTTCTTCACTGGTTGCTATTGTCAAGAAAATGTTAATTCCTCATAGGTCAACATCAATAATATATCAAACAGCAACATTAAATATATGCTTCATTCAGACTTTTGATTAAAAATAACTTGGTTCCCTTCTCACCTAACATTTAAGTGGCAGAAATATCAGCCATTAATACAAATGCAAGAACCCAATTTTAACAGCCAAGTGCTTTGGGGAGGCACAAGGATACGGGAACAAGTGGTGGTGGTTTTCGGAATGGGTCCAAGATTTCTTTTATGATATCTAGAGAAGCATTTCTGCTTTATAGGAAACCTAAACAGACTAACCCTCTTCTGGACTTGCTTCTGCTCTGTTCCAGGCTTCTCCAGCAAGTTGATTGTGAAGGGCAAACACACAACCATGTCTTAAAAATCATATTGAGCCCTATTTCTATCACAAGACCCAGTGTCACAAATTTATGAAACCCTAACCTGCCTCCAGCAAAGGAATCAAGGCTATTGGTCACGATAGTGGTAAAATATGAAACAATGATTTTCACATTCCATTGTCTGACATAAAGACTCGGGATTTTTATGTTGCTAGGTGATTTTAAAAACGAACAAAAGCACTACATTAAAATTGTCACAGTGATCACCTGACCCCACAGGTCACCAAGTTTGATGAAACTATAGTAGAACCAAAGCAATCCAAACTAACATTAACACTGTACCAAAAATAGTTAAACCAGCCAGCCGAACGTTCTTTGTGATTTATGGCTTTCGAGCTGGTTGGAGATGAAAACATCACCTGCAATTATCAAGTTCGGAAGCAAAGAAGTCAGATACTGAAATAAACTAACACTTTTAAGAAGCTCTCTTTTGACAGAGCAAATGAGAGATGGATTTTTAATTGCAGTGCTGAACTAGCTGGAGATCTCTCTGCTTCTGAAGGAAAAGTGCCCAGTGACCATGCTGATCAGACAGAAACATCAGAACATTGAGAACTTTAAAAGATATCTGCAATATTCACAGTCGTTGTTGATTGAGGCACTACTATCGAACCATGGCCTTAGGCTAAAACCTTAAGTGTCAAATCACCCTAAGGAATCTAAACTCTGCATTCTATTAACTTACATTTGTTCTGGGCATGAACTTCTTTTAATTTTTTGTGTGCGTGCATGCACATGCATGTTTGTGAAGGCTGGTGTGATTTCACAAAGGCTGCATAGCAATATCACAACTTTATTTTTTCTCGTGATTAGCAGGTAATAAAATTGCTCCTTCATTCAAGAAATCCTTGCGAATGCTCCTCATTGCTACAGTGAAAACTAGTTAATTACATTTCAATTGAGAAGAAATGTGGCTGTATGCAAACATTTCTTTTAAACATTTGATGTGGTCAACCAGATAGATTGAAAAGCGAGGAGCCAATTTACCACTCCTCACCTGGTCATAACAGATTCAAAGCACAGAAGTGCACTGCGAACAGGGTTAGTGTACCATACTCTTGTTAATTTTAACCAAATTTCAGTAATTTTTAAGCATAGAGGGTTAAATCCAAAACAAAAACAGAAATTGCTGATGAAACTCAACAGGTTTGGCAGCATCTGTGGGAAGAAAGCAGAATTAATGTTTTGAATCCGGTGACTCTTCTTCGGAACTGTTCTGATAAAGAGACTCCGGACTCAAAACATTAACCCTGCTTTCCTCCCACAGATGCTGCCAGACCTGCTGTGTTTTTACCAGCAATTTGTGGTTTTTGTTTCAGATCTCCAGCATTCACTGTTCTGTTCCGTATTGGAGGGTTAAATCTGGCCTGATCATTTTCTTCATTCAAGCATTTCACGCCACCTACAGTTCACAATCAGGGTGGGGAGCAGACGGTCTCACAGAACTTCCTATATTGACAGAGAAAGTTTTTTAGAACACCTGTCTGTAGAAAAGTTTACCTATCCTAACAGGCAAAAGCATTGTTTGTCTTGCCAAACCAAGTAAGTTGGTTGTTCATATTAGCTAATTCTCAATGTTACCATTCCTTGTTACATTGCTTGGCCAAGTGCCAGGATTACTGTCATTTCTATCTGAGGACCAAACAATAACAATTAACAACGTAATTCATTTGACAGCCACTTTATCCTTATTATTACTATCATTGAACAAAGAAGAAATGCGTTTCGAGTAAGTGAGAGTGCAATTTGCACTGGGTTGACTGTTCTTATACATACCTTCACATTCAGTTTCTTGTATTTCTGGCACATTTCCACTCTAATGATGTTGCCCTGAATAACAGGTGGTTTTGTTTGGTAAAACTTTACCATGGCTTGAGCTTCTGCACTTTGGGACATCTCCACAAATCCCTTAAAAAAACATACATATTAAATTTATGGCTTATAAGCACTGCCAAGACTACATAATAAAACAGAAAGTTAATTCAAAAACAATAAATCACTTCCAGTACAAAGAATAACAGTGTAGGCTAAGAAGTCAAGTGATTTAATCAAGGGTTACATGATCAAGGAATAGATTGTCTTGGCATTGCAGTTTGTTTCAAGCTTGCAAACCCAAGAGGTTTGTCCAAAAATCAGACTGTGCTCAGGGACTGATGTTAGACTGAGTTTAGGATATTGCCTATGTTAGCTCACTGTGCCTATGGTATCAACATAGAAGAGGCAAAAATTGACTTTAACTGACTTGTTGATCTTACATTATTCTCCACTGTAGGAACAGACAGTACTACACCTAGAAATATAACCAGAGTCATAGAGATGTACAGCGTGAAACAGACCCTTCAGTCCAACTTGTCCATGCTGACCAGATATCCCAACCCAATCTAGTCCCAATTGCCAGCACCCGGCCCATATCCCTCCAAACCCTTCCTATTCATATAACCATCGAAATGCCTCTTAAATGTTGCAATTGGACCAGCCTTCACCACATCCGCTGGCAGCTCATTCCATACACGTACCACCCTCTGCATGAAAAAGTTGCCTCTTGGGTCTCTTTTATATCTTTCCCCTCTCACCCTAAACCTATGCCCTCTAGTTCTGGACTCCCCCATCCCAGGGAAAAGAATTTGCCCTTTTATCCTATCCATGCCCCTCAGAATTTTGTAAACCTCTATAAGGTCACCCCTCAGCCTCCGACACTCCAGGGAAAACAGCCCCAGCCTGTTCAGCCTCTCCCTACAGCTCAAATCCTCCAACCCTGGCAACATCCTTGTAAATCTTTTCTGAACCCTTTCAAACCATGTTCAAAGCTGGAACATTTTTTGAACATTTTTGGTCCATCCCTAATTGCCCTACAGCTTGGTCTTGCTCATCATTTCAGAGGGCAGATTAACCAAATTACAACAAGTAAAGACATTTGTTTTGAGTCCAATGACACTTCTTCAGAACTTGAAGACGAGAAGTGTTAACTCTCATCTCCTGATGAAGGGCTTTTGCCCGAAACGTCGATTTTGAAGCTACTTGGATGCTGCCTGAACTGCTGCACTCTTCCAGCACCACTAGTCTATAAATGCTGCCTGTTAAGTTTTATGGCAATTTCTGTTTTTGTTTTTTATTGTCAGCTTCTGCAGTTCTTTGGGCTTTTGGATAGAGTGGGGTTGTTTTCCTTGGAGCAGAGAAGCCTAAGAGGGGACATGATGTGAGATGCATAACATTATAACAGGCATAGACAGCAAGGAACTTTTCCTCTTGGTGGTGGGATCAACGACTGAGGCATAGACTTAAGGCAAGGAGCACAAAGTTGAGAGGGGAATGCAAGGAAAATGCCTTTCACTCAGAGGATGGTGGGATTCTGGATCCCACTGTCTATAAAGGTGGTGGAGGGAGAAACCCTCATAACATTTAAGTAGCATTTAAATTTATATTTGTGATACCAACCAAGAAAGGATATGAGTTAAGTGCTGACAAATAGAATTGGAATACGGGTCATTTTTCTATAATGTACAGTTTTGTGCAACACCATGTTATAGAAAAATCACGCTTTAGAAACAGCACTTGTAATCGTGTTACAACTAACACACATTTTAAAAGTTCACGCTTTAGAAACAGTGTCCTCAGTTCGTCAATTGCGTTATAGCGAATTCACATTAACAAAATGTGCAGATAGAACAACCTGTAGTTAGAACATAGAACACTACAGCGCAGTACAGACCCTTCTGCCATTAATGTTGCGCTGACCTGTGAAACCAATCCATTATCATCCATACGTTTATCCAATCACCATTTAAATGCCCTTAAAGCTGACGGGTCTACTACTGTTACAGGCAGGGCATTCCACGCCCTTACTACTACTCTGAGCAAAGAAATTACCTCTGACTTCTGTCCTATATCTATTACCCCTAAATTTAAAGCTATGTCCCTTTGTGCTAGCCATCACCATCTGAGGAAAGAAGCTCTCAATGTCCACCTTATCTAATCCTCTGATCATCTTGTATGCCTCTATTAAGTCACACCTTAACCTTCTTCTCTCTAACAAAAAGTCTCTCTGCCTTTCCTCATAAGACCTTCCCTCCATACCAGGCAACATTCTGGTAAATCTCCTCTAAACCCTTTGCAATGCTTCCACATTCTTCCTGTAATGCAGTGACCAGAACTGTACACAATACACCAAGTGCAGCCGCATCAGAGTTTTGTACAGCTGCAACATGACCTCATGGCTCCAAAACTCAATCCCACTACCACAAAAAGCTAACACGCCGTATGACTTCCTAACAACCTTATCAATCTGGGTGACAACTTAGGGATCTATGCACATGGACACCGAAATCTCTCTGCTCATCCACACGACCAAGAATCTTACCATTAGCCCAGTACTCTGTATTCCTGTTATTCCTTCCAAAAAGTGAATCACCTCACACGTTTCTGCATTAAACTCCATTTGCCACATGTATGATTAACATGGAAAATAGGTTCTTGGGTTGCACTGATCATGAAATAAATACAAAACGTGATATTGAACCTGAACAAAGCAGCAATTATTTGTACAATCCTTTGCATTCATGGACACCATATTAACAGCATTAAAACAGATACAGAAATTGGCAAACTGACATTCGCTGCCACATATCTGCCCTATAAAGAGATATGTAGAAGCTGGTGTTCATAATTGTGAAGAGAATTCTGACAGGCAAACCCATTGGTGTAAAGAAGTTATTTTCAGTGAATTTATAAAGTGAACAAAAAAAACTGTTGTCATAATAGGTTATCAGGATGTTGAAATACTTACGGACATACTGCACTTACAATTAAAACATATAAAAATACTCCTACAGCCAAACAATGACTTTGGATATAAATGCGGTGACCATCTGACAGAGTCCTGTATGGACCCATGGAATGTCATGCCCAGCGTTCCCGCTAATGGTTTTTCTCCTGAATCTCCTCCAAAGTCTATGTGCAACAGCAACATCTGGAATCCAAAGTCAACGTTGCAATGTGCAGAACAATGTTCAGAACAGTTATGCGCACACAACCTAGAGAGAATGTTGTCACACTTGTGCAGAGTTAGGTAACTTTAAACAGAAAAACACAAAAAGGTAGTAATAATGAGAGGCTAACTACCTATTCCCCCTCTTAGTAGGAAGCCATTTCATGTAGACATATTTGTTTTTATCCTTCCAGGGATAAATAAAAATGGGGTTAGAAATCTGACTGAAATCCTGGTCCATGTGTGTTAATGGCTTGACTAGTGTACTGTCATGGCCAGAATTTGAGAACAGCCATTAAACACCAATACATTGCAGGAAAGAAAATGGAAAAGTGACTCTCTCATTCCATCAGCCAGCCCCTGTCAATAGAAAACAGGATAAATAACTTTCAATCAACTTGCAAAACCAAGAATCTCAAAATGGACTGTTCAACCATCAATGTCTACACAACCATAACCAACCCAATGACCACAATATTGTATTCTTAAGGCTGCCCAGGACTGAAGCAGCATAAAATGACTGAAAGTAGTTCTCAGTTGACATAAGATGACTGAGGAAGATTTTTAGCTTGCATAGTCTGCTTGAGTAATTAGATATCTTCAGAAAGGGAGTAAATCCAAGGTACCTAGATAAAGATAACACTAAATGGACTCTGCTACCCAAAGACAGATTTTGATGTTTGTACAGAGAACCATAGTGGAGCTACCATACTGTGAGACGTAGCCATGTATTGTGTTCTATGGCAAAGTAATATAAAAAAAAACTGTAGCTACCTATCAAACATCAAAATTTAGTTTTAAACATACAGCAATTAGGAGATACAACTGTATTCCTGTGAAAGTTCAGACTAAAGTGGATTGAAGAGACTCCCTTTTATTAGCTAGTGAGCCAAACCTGCAAGGTGGTTGAATTTTTAAAAATTTCTTCCTGTGTTTGGTAACTAATAAACTCATCCTATTGTTACCTCAAGAAAACCTGGTTAAAATTATTTAGAGTCATACAGCAAAGAAACAGACCCTGTGGTCCAACCAGTCCATGCCGACCATGTTCCCAAATTAAACCAGTCCCACCTACCTGCGCCTGGCCCATATCCCTCTAAACCTTTCCTATTCATGTATTTATTCAAATGCCTTTTAATGTTGTAACTGTACCCACATCCACCACTTCCTAAGGAAATTCATTCCACCCACTAACCACCCTCTGTGTGAACAATTTGCCCCTAATGTCTTTTTAGCTTCCACTCATCTCACTTTAAAAACGTGCCCCCTAATCTTGAAATCCCTCATCCTAGAGAAAAGACAACTACTATTAACCTTATCTATACACCTCATTATTTTGTAAACTTCTAAAAGGTTGCCTTCCAGAAAGGTATTGAGAAGGGATCCCCGTTACAAATTAATCTTGTGGCAACCAGGTGAGGGGACAAATGAATAGGAGGGGATTCGATTCATGCCTCCTTGCTCAGCAGCTTAACAATTTGCTGTGTGCAGTCTGGAATCATAGCAAATTGGAAAACCTCACCCTGGAACTGGCTGTAACACTGTTCACCATTCGCCCAGAAACAATAAGACAGAAGTCAATCTCAAAGGTAAATGGATGATAAAACAAAGAACTGCAGATGCTGGAAATCTGAAACAAAAACAGAAATTGCTGGAGAAACTAAGCAGGTCCAGCAGCATCAACATTTTGAAATCTGGTGACCCTTCTTCAGAACTCCAGTTAATTGAATAAGTTAACTTTGCTTTCTATTCCCAGATGCTGCCAGACCTGGCGCATTTCTCCAGCAATTTCCATTTTTGTTTGAAGTAAATTAATAGATTTGGAATCAATCTTTCAGAACAGAACAGTGCCTGTTTGCTCCAGAACATGGAACAGAGTTGGTCAAATATCGACAAATGTCAAAGAGGTAATATGGGGAAACAAAAATATCTTGAGGAACTGAGATGCAACAGTTGTGCATAGAATTATAAATTCTCTTACTTGAGTGAAGTGATTCTGTAGGGTAAGGGGAAACATTTAATTGATGAATTAACAGCAGAAATCACCGTGAATGATTATGATGTGGTAGGTATCACAGAGACATGGTTGCAGCCCGAGGTCAGGACCGGCAGTTAAATATCCAAGGATTTACAACTTATCGAAAAGACAGGGAGGTGGGGCAGAGGGGGTGGGGTTGCCTTGTTAGTTAAGAATGAAATTAAATCTATGGCACTGAATGACATAGGGTCAGATGATGTGGAGTCTGTGTGGGTGGAGTTGAGGAACCACAAAGGCAAAAAAACCCAACAATGAGAGTTGTATACAGACCTCCCAGCAGTGGTTAGGACCAGGGGCGCAAGCTGTACTGGGAAATAGATAGGGCATGTCAGAAAGGCAAGGTCATGGTGATCATGGGGGACTTCAATATGCAAATGGACTGGGAGATTTATGTTGCTGGTGGATCCAAAGAAAGGGAATTCATGGAATGCTTACAGGATGGCTTTTTGGAACAGCTTGTGATGGAGCCCACGAGGGAGCAGGCTATTCTGAACTTAATGCTAAGTAATGAGCCAGACTTTATAAAAGATCTTAAAGTAAGGGAACACTTAGGAGGCAGCGATCATAATATGATAGAGTTCAGTCTGCAGTTTGAAAGAGAGAAAGCAAAATCGGATGTAATGGTGTTATAATTACAAGGGCATGAGAGAGGAACTGACCAAAATCGACTGGAAGCAGAGCCTAGTGGGGAAGATAGTAGAACAACAATGGCAGGAGTTTCTGGGTGCAATTGAGGACACAGTACAGAGGTTCATCCCAAAGAAAAGAAAGATTATCTGGGGTGGTGGGGGGAGAACATAGACAGCAATGGCTGACAAATGAAGTCAGGAAGTGTATCATAGAAAAAGAGAGAGCCTATAAAGTGACCAAGAGCACTGGGAAACCAGAAGATTGGGAAGGCTAAAAACAAACAGAGGATAACAAAGACAGAAATAAGGAAGGAGAGGATCAAATACGAAAGTAAGCAAGCCAGTAATATTAGAAATGATCGTAAAAGTTTCTTTCAATACATAAGAAAGAAACAAGAGGCAAAACTAGAAATTGTGCTGCTCCAAATTGATGCAGGAAGGCTAGTGCTGGGAGATAAGGCAATAGCTGAAGAACTTAATAAATACTTTGTGTCAGTCTTCACAGTGAAAGACAGGAGTAATATCCCAACAATTAAGGAGAGTCAAGGGGCAGAGTTGAGTATGGTAGCCATTACAAAAGAAAAAGTGCTAGAAAAGCTAAAAGGTCTAAAAAATTGATAAATCTCCTTACCCTGATGGGCTACAGGGAGGGAGGTGGCTGAAGAAATAGCAGTGGCATTGGTTGTGATCTTTCAAATATCACTGGAGTCAGGGAAAATCCCAGAAGATTGGAAAGTCGCTGTTGTAACCCCCTTGTTCAAGAAAGGATCAAGACAAAAGATGGAAAATTATAGACCGATTAGCCTAACCTCAGTTGTAGGTAAAATTCTAGAATCCATCGTTAAGGCTGAGATTTCTAAATTCTTGGAAGTGTAGGGTTGGATTAGAACAAGTCAGTATGGAGTTAGTAAGGGGAGGTCATGCCTGAAAAACCTGTTAGAATTCTTTGAAGAGGTAACAAGTGAGTTAGACCAGGGAAACCCAGTGGATGTTATCTACCTAGATTTCCAAAAGGCCTTTAATAAGGTGCCTCATGGGAGGCTGCTGAGTAAGGTGAGGGCCCATGGTGTTCGAGGTGAGCTACTGGCATGGATTGAGGATTGGCTGTCTGACAGAAGGTAGAGGTTTGTGATAAAAGGTTCTTTTTCGGAATCGCAGCTGGTGATGAGTGGTGTCCCGCAGGGTTCAGTGTTGGGGCCGCAGATGTTCACTTTATATATTAATGACCTGGATGAAGGGACTGGGGGCATTCTGGCAAAGTTCGCCAAAAATACGAAGTTAGGTGGACAGGCAGGTAGTTCTGAGGTGGTAGGGAGGCTGCAGAAAGATTTAGACAGTTTAGGAGAGTGGCCCAAGAAACGGCTGATGAAATTCAATGTGAGCAACTTCAGGAAAAAGAATACAGGAACAGACTATTTTCTAAATGGTGAGAAAATTCATAAAGTCAAAGTACAAAGGGATTTGTGAGTGCTAGTCCAGGATTCTCTAAAGGTTGACTTGCAGGTTGAGTCCGTGGTTAAGAAAGCAAATGTAATGTTATCATTTATCTCAAGAAGGTTGGTCTGTAAAAGCAGCAAAGTACCACTGAATCTTTATAAAGCTCTTGTTATGCCCCATTTAGAATACTGTGTCCAGTTTTGGGCCCCACATATCAGGGAGAACATACTGGCACTGGAGTGTGCCCAGTAGGGATTCACACGGATGATCCCTGGAATGGTAGGCCTAACATAAAATGAACGACTGAGGATCCTGTAGTCATTAGAGTTTAGAAGGTTGAGAGGAGATGTAATAGAATCTTGCAAGATAATGCATGTATTAGAAATTGTGGACGCTGGGAAGTTGTTTCCATCAGGCAGGGATACTAGGACCTGTGGGCACACCCTTAAAATTAGAGGGGGTTAATTTAAAATGGAAATGAGGAGACATTTCTTCAGCCAGAGAGTGGTGGGCCTGTGGAATTCATTGCCACAGAGCGCAGTGGAGGCTGGGATGTTAAATGTCTTCAAGGCAGAGATTGATAAATTCTTAACCTCGCAAGGAATTAAGGGATATGGGGAGTGTGTGGGTAAGTGGCGTTGAAATGCCCATCAGCCATGATTGAATGACAGAGTGGACTTGATGGGCTGAATGGCCTTACTTCCACTCTTATGTCTTATGGTCTTATTTATATGAATTGGGTTTCATACTGAGCTTCACTATAAGTATTAAATTAATGCAATCAGGAACAGAAACTAGATTTCCTCCTGTCTAGTTTGATGTACTGCAGCTAATGGTAGGGTTCCTGCTGCTATTACCGTTTAATCTGTTCAATTATTTTGATAACTGGACAGAACCTTTTATGTTTGTTACACCTCAGCTATTCCTTTCTCAATGCAGTTCTTGTGGGATCTATCAAATCACTGTATGTAGGAGGACATACATTATCATATGCATTAAGCACTCTTCACTAGGATCATATCCAATTTATTTTTGTCTTTACAAGTAATCAAACAAAAAAAGTATAGTATATTAAGTATCTGTGACTGCTTATAGTAAATAATTTTATCCAATATATGGTGTAAGAACTTAGTAGTAAATGAAAGCACATTTTCAGTAGTGTTTATTAGCTCAGGCATTACAAATGGATGTGACGGATGAACCAATGTCCATTCTCAGTTAAATCCTTTGGCACAGGATTATTGGTATGTGTTAAGTACTTGTTTTTGACCAGTGCAGACCAGATGAACTGAAGGGTCTTCTTCTGCACTGGCGACCTCTATGACTCTATAACCAACAGTTTGCTGTGGACGATGTAGTGTCATTGCATTTTGTACATTTGTAAGCCACTCTTGATCTCATTAGTTCTGCAAACCAGAGACTTGGCTCAGCCTTGAATGTCTGCAAAGCAAAATTCATCTCAAACATAGTCAGTCAAATACTCCACCTTCCATACGTGTTGATGAAGACACTCTCAAATAAGTAGAACACCTTCCAAATTCCCTTTCAAAAGGCCACATTTGACGAGAAGAACCAACACCAGACCGGCAGTGCCAGCTCAGCAAGTATTGGGAAACAAAGACTTCTACAAGTCAACAAAAATCCTAATGTACAGAGTTAAAAGACTGTACCTTTTCATAGAGCCATAGAGTTCAACAGCACGGAAACAGACCCTTTGGTCTAATTCTTCCATGTCGACCAGATATCCTAAATTAATCCAAATCCCATTTGCCAGCATTTGGCCCACATCCCTCTAAACCCTTCCTATTCATGTACCTATCCAGATGTCTTTTAAATGTTGTAATGTACCAGCCTCCATCACCTCCTCTGGCAGCTCATTCCATGCACACACTACCCTCTGCGTGAAAAAGTTGCCCCTTGGGTCTCTTTTAAATCTTTTTTAATCTCACACCTTAAACCTATACACCCTCTAGTTCTGGACCCCCCCCCATCCTGAAAAATAGACCTTGGGTTACTCTTTTCTGGGATTGCAACTGTCATTCTAGAGGATTGGCTTTTCTCATTTAGCAGAAGGCCTGTGTTCTGTAGTTCATCTAAACCTGCAGTCACGTTCCTTTACCTTTTGGCTATGCACTAGGATTTTTGTATATTTTTGATTGTGGCTAAAATGGGAAAATGACTGTTTTTGAAAATAAAGATTTTGGAAAGCATTGCTGCTCTTTTTAAAAGCTAGTTCCCGATACTCGTTGTAAGTGCTGTTTACATAACTTTGTTCAAGCATGGGAAAGATTACTACAAACAAGCTGAAGCGAGCGGATGCGTCGAAAGGGAGAGTCAACCAGAAACAATTAGCTGGTTGGTCTATAGACTGGTGACCAGTTGCTGACAACGAAAGCCTTCTGCCTGACAATACCATGTGATTGACTCCCAGGTAGCTGAACAGCTCATGGGTATGAATGCGTTTAATCAGTTTGATTAGTTAGCCTCACATCAGTAGTAGGGGAAATACTGGAGTCTATTATTAAGGCATGATTACAGAACATTTGGAAAGCATTACTGGACTGTACAAAGCCAACATGTGTGAAAAGCAAATCATGTTTGACAAATCTACTGGAGTTTTTTTGAACATGTGATTCGCAGAATAGATAAGGGATGTGGTACATTTGGATTTTCAGAGTGCTCTTCCTAAGAGGTTAGTAGGCAAATTAAAGTACAAGGCATGGGGTAATATATTTGCGTGTTGTTGAGAATTGGTTGACAGACTGGAAACAGAGTGTAGGAATTTTTTTTTAAAAGATGACAAGCAGTGACTAAGTATTATGGTAAAGATCAGTACTTGGGTCTCAGTTTATTCATGGTGCATATTGATGAACTGGATGACGGTACCTAATGCAACATTTCCAAATGTGCTAATCTCTCAAGGCTATGCAGGATTGCAAGTTTACAGGAGGATGCAAAGATGCTTCAAAGGTGATTTAGACCAGTTAAGTGAGTGGGAAACCCATTCAGTATAATGTGGCTAAAAATGAAGTTACACCCTTTGCTGTGAAGAAAGGAAAGGTACTGTTTGGATGGTGATATATAGGCCAGTGCAGATATACAAAGAAATGTAGGTCATGAAAGCAGACAGTTAATCAGGAAGGCCAATGCAATATTGGCCTTCATTACAAAAGGATTTCAGTTCAGAAGTAGAGATGTCTTACTGTAGTTAAACCGGGTATTGGTGAGACCACACCTGGAGATACATCAGTTTTGGTCCCCTAAATGTGAGTGCAGCTCACATTTATGAGGCTGATACTGGGGATAGCAGGAGGGTGCTACGGGGAAAGATTGGTTTGACTGGGCCTGTATTCACGAGAGTTTAGAAGGATGAGAGGGGATCTGAGCGAAATGTAGAAATTCTAATCGGACTCGACAGACTAGGAGACATAATCTCAAGATACAGGGTAGGGGTAGACTATTTAGGACTGAGTTGAGGAAACATTTCTTCACTTGGAGGAAAGTGAACTTGTGGAATTCTCTATCATGAAGGCTGTGGAAGCCAAGTATATTCAAGAAAGAGATAGATAATCTTTTACATTGCAAAGGTGTTAAAAGGTTTTAAAGGGAAATAGAGGACCAGCTACAATTATATTCAATGGTGGAGCAGACTCAAAGGCTGAATGGCCTACTCATAGTTCCTCTGGTTCTGGAACCGATTAGATCTCTGAAAAGGAAGTTGTCCTTTCATCTGCAATAAAAAAAACACTTCAAACCACAAAAAAGCCAGTTTATTTCCCCTCATCAGTAGCTGTAAGCTGGGGTTTTTGATTAATAAATCAGAGACGTTATAAGTCTAAAGCAGTTGCTCTATGCCTCCTGCAAGCAAGTGAAAATACCTGGAGAGGAAGACAGAACAGCAGCGAATCCTGACAAATAAAAGGATCATCTTAGCAAATCCTGAGGAAAGGGACCATTGAATTCCCTCCCCATATTTTCGCTCTACCCATAACACTAACAGATATTTTTCTCCGCCCACATGTTTGTGTCAGGGAGTTTTACAATGCATTAGAGGTTTAACTTGATGTCCAGCTTGCTACTCCAGCAAGGCATAACAAGAGTAGTTATCACAATATTCGTGTACTGCGGTGAGACCTGAACTGACTTTCAGGAATACATAAGAATGCAAGAGAATTTGCACCAGCAACAACTGACACATTCTCTGAATTCAATGCGAGGAGAGCCAAACAAACACTAGTGCCCTCCTTGACCAACTCCACAGGCATTCAATTAAAACTCATGTAAAATCATCAATGATAGGCTGGATATTATGTCCAAATAGCCTCCCTTTCAGATCCTGGATCAATGTTTTGGTCAACTCTCAAATGGCCATTGTTCTGGGGAGGACAAAGGAACCTTTAAAAAGGCTTTCTGAAGCTGTCCTTGAAATGCATCACACTTTGAATCCAAACACCTTCATGACAAGACCCAGCAGCACCAGAGAAGGAAGGAAATGAAAGCAATCCTCCACTCTGGATCAACCTGTTCAGTCACATAAAGTATCATAGTGGAAATGTGCAACCCTAAACCAACATCATCAAGGGACACCTATGATGATTCGGCTTGCCATTATCACTGTAAAGATCATATGACAATTAGATCTTAGCATCGCAGCAGTAATCATCTTACTATCACCTAAGACATTCATTAGATTAATGCAACATGACGATAATCATATTTAATATTCTTTGTTCTCAAACAAGGTTCTAATGAATTTGAACATGCATCCCAGATGGATTTCCCTACTTCACCAATTATTCTGAAACATTTCAAGAGAGGGAAGGAGGAAGATACAGACAACAGACTTTTCTGATCAGTGAGGTCTCAATTTACTGTAACCAGTAATGTATGATTTCTCTGTTTAGCTTATGAGTTCAAATATCAGAAATAGGCTCTGCACCTTACAGCAATTCTGCAATGGAACAGTTTGGTACTTTCTAGCCAAGGCCATGATGCTGCACTTTCTGAAGTCAATTAAATTATCTAAGGACATATTATAGTCTGTAAGCCAAATATAGTGATAAAGGTTGCTGTTTGACCTCATGGTTCTCTATAATTAGCCAGAAATTGAATGGTGAGCTTCTAGCTCATTGTACAATCCAAAATGTCCAAACAGGTACAGCTTTTGCTATTTTCTCCCTGATTTTTATAAGCTTATCCTCCTGATATGTAGAGGCTATAGAATGGAGCTGATTCTATACAGCTACAACACTGGTACCTATCAAACGTGGCAAATTGTCCAGAAACGTCCACACCACAACAAAGTCAAACCTCCAATTATGGTCCGATCAGTCTGCTCTCAATTATCAGTCTGTAATATTACTTTGACAATTCCATCAAACAGCACCTAGTCGGAAATAACTTGCTGAACCCATGCTTGGTTTGTCTTTCACCAAGGTCACTCAACTTCAAAACCTGGTCTAAATATGAATAAAGAGGTCAAATCCAGAAAGTGACAACCCTTTACTGATCAAGGTAATATTTTACCAAGTGGAACATCAAGGAACCTGAGCAAAATTAAAGTCAACAAAGATATGTAAGTGCCAAGAAATTATCATATCAAGCAAGAGAAAATACAACCATCACCCCTTGATATTCAATAGGTCAGTAATTCTCAATCACAATCCCTCAATATCCTTGCCACTGACCAGAAACTCCAATGACTAGCTATCTGAATACCATGGCTATAAAGGACACACAAAGGTTGCAAATTCTGTTGTGAATAACTCCCTCCTGAGTCCGTTCACCATTTTCAAGGCACAAGTTAGAACTGTGATTGAGTACTGTCCACCTCCTCAATGGATGCTGCTCTAATAACACTCAGGATGTACAACACCATCCAGCCCACAAAGCAGTCCACTAGACTGGTACTCTATCTATAATCATAAACACTTACATCCTCCAACAGCAGTGCACACTCGCAAGCAGCTACAGAATACATTGCGGCAACTCATGTGGCAGCATTTTCCAAACCCACAATCTCTAACCACATAGAAATAGAAGGGCAGAAAGCTCATGAGAACAACACCAGCTGAGAATATCCCTCAAAGTCACATACTAACCCAACTTGGAAACTATATAATTGTTCCTTCAATCTCACTAGTTCAAAACATGAAACTCCCCTCCTAATAGCCCTGTGCATTCAACTGCACCACATGGACTACAACAGTTCAAACATTAAATTGTTCATAATTTTCTCAATGCCAATTAGGATTGGGAAATAAATGCTAGCCTCACCAGCAAAGCTCACAATGCATGAATGAAAAAATAATTACACTTCCATTCAATAATGAGATTTAAACTGATTCCAGTTTAATCATACTTGTGCTTACCTCACCCTTTGCTTTGATTAGAAAGGTGTTATTAATCTTCCCAAAGAGCTCAGCAAGGTGGATTAAATCATTTTTTGTGCATTTGCCTGGTACCATGTCAGCGATATAAACAACTTGTCCAGGCTCTTCCTTTGTATCCTAGTAACAAAGAAAATATCCTATAGTTAAAGGGTTATCATCACAATACAATACCATGCTGAATCCATATAGTACTCAACACCAGGCCAGTAGAGGCCACCACTGTGCAGGAAGTCCACTGCATAACATGGGTGGATTCAGTTTTTGATGTTTACATTTATTGATAGCTTCTGCATCCAATAACTTTTACAAACATTTTGACTTATGAAATTCAAATCTGCATCATTCCTAGGAGGGTTGCATGCACTCTCTCAGTGGTTAACCAAGCATTCTACACTTCCCCAAATCTACTGATTCACAGTGCTCAAAAGTACTAGTTAGTAAAACTTCAGGAGCATTCGTTTCAATTATTGCAAATGTATAAAGTTATACACTTATATAAAATTATATATTGTTATATATGTATATATAGTGACACAAAGTGACACAACTGAAATAAATTGCATTTGTGAGAATATTAGATAAATGCATAAAGTGAAGGCGAGGTATGATATCATTGCATTTTATTTGAATGCTGCAGTCAGAGACAATTGTCACTGTATTATAACTTTTGTAGTGTTGTAATGCAGAGAAAAGGGACTATCAAGCAGCTACTCATTGAGTGAGCACATTGGATATAATCAGATACATGTGAAGACAATCTCTATGACAAGAGTGGGGGTAAGCCATTGAAATGTCAGTCAGTAAACAGCAGCAAATTTACAATTCACTCCAAATGCCAAGGTTCTGAAACAAAGCAGTCTGCAAAGAGCTTGCCTGACACTACAGACACCTTTGGGACTAAGGAGGAAAGAATGAATCTTCCGAGTAATCATTCAGAGACATATTTCGAGATAGCCCAGGAAACAACCTTGGGAGAGTAATAGGTCACAGCTATAAATCCTTTTACAGATCATTTTCAATCAAGCAACTCTCAAAAGTGTGAGCATTCTCTAACTTAAGCCATAACCGGTCTGCAAGGGCAAAGGTCAAGATTGTGCACAGATTCGCTGCAGTATTTCTACACTATGACAAGGACTATGTTTTAAGTCATATTCTTGCCAAGTATATCTCTTTGCAATATCACTGTTGAATTTGTTTCTGCCACCTTTTTCAGGAATGTGTTCCGTATCATAATTAAAAAGTAATGCTGTGTAAAATGAATGTTGCTTCATGTTATTTCTGGTTCTCTATAAATTTGTATCCTTTGAACAGTACTCCTTCTGCCAGTCAAAACTGTCTCTTCATATAAATACTTTATCAAAAACTACTCAAAACTTTGAACATCTCCATCAAATCTTTTGTAACCTTTTCTCTGAAGGGAATAAACCCAGGTAATTATCCAACATTGCAGCCTCCAGCTTCCACCTCCACTTCTAGCATTAGACATCATTACCTGCACCTGGCTGACAGCACATCCTGGACACTGGCGCTTGGCAATTCTGAAAACTGAAACCATGCCCACAGCACCCAATACCCAAAATACAAGAGGGGATGAATTCACCTCCAAAATTCCAAAAATGATCAAAAAGACAAAGGCTCTTCAGATTGAAAACAAAAAGTGCTTGAGATCACAGTGGGCTAGGCAACATCCATGGAGAGAGAGCAAGCTAATGGGGCAAACTTGAAAGCAGAATGTGGGAAGATTGAAAGGGGAAAGAAATGGCTGTGTGTGCGCGTGCGCGCATGCGTCTGTCTGTCTATCTGAGTTGGGCATGGGTGGTGTGGAGAAGAGAGATACTTCAATAAAAAGGAAGCTGCCAGGCAGGAGCAACAGGAAGGCTGCAAGAAGGGGACAGACAAAGGCTCGAAACCTGAGACTGAGATCTGAGGTACAATAAAACGGGTGGTAACTGGTAGATTACAATGTTCTTGCTTTGTACATTTGCAATGGAAATGCAGTGACCTCACTATTTTGAAAAAGGTGTAGTTTATAATGATAGCCTTTCGTGTGCAAATATGATTCAGTTACTTCTCAAAAAAAGGCTTTTGCAAACATACATCTGTTGTCCTGTGTCAAGTTAAATAATGGTCTCAAAGAAATTAATGATTTCGCTGTGTTTTGTGGCTTTAATTTAAGTGGAGTGTTGGTATTATTGATGAATTCTTTTAATTCTGTTGAGAGTTCAAATATTTCATTTGTGAACACAAATTCAGAAGGTATTATTTGTATGCGACTGAATCACCGAATAAACGTGAGTAAGAATGAAGATGTAGCCCTCGAAAAAATTTCGAGAAGAGTCCTTAAAAATAAATGTGCCCTGCTGCTTCATATTTGGATAGAGAGTAAATGTTTTACCTAATTTCAGAACGGCGAATATAAAAAAACCCAGAAGAATAAAACCAACATGTATATTTTGCTGCTGCACAGACTCAAGGGAAATTATCAGCCTTATATGGACAACGTTACACACTTATTTCCTGAAGAACTGAGGTAATTTCTACATGTTATTATACAAGTGAGAAATGACATTTTCTTGGTTATACCTGGTTCACAGGCCTCAGCACAGAGTAATTATGAACTTTTCCAAATTTAGCACCAAGTTTTCCAATAGCAACTTTTGAATACCCACTGGGAGGCAAGTTTACATGTAATGTTGTCTGTTTCTCTGGACATGATTCTTTCGGTTTCTAGATTGAAAGAGAAGAAAATATATTAGGAGTCAGTTATCACATTGTAATGTTGAATCGTTTTGTCTTACCACATATACATTACGTGGAGTACTTTTTTTCTGAGCTGATGATTGCATATTGTTAATATACTAATCCAAAGGGAGCACGGTTCTACTGCATATGACTTGTACACAAGCGACACTGACATACTGAAACATCTCAGAGACATTCCAGTCTTTTACAATACATTTGCAAGAATAAAAATAAATCCACACTAGGAGCTGGTGAGTGGGACAGTGTTAAGGGACACTTCTATTTCAGATAAGAGTAGTTAGGTTTATTGCAGCCTGAAATCGAAGTATACAAGATTTAACAGAGGTGTGTCAGTTAATTAGCAGCTGGTTTACATCAGTCCTTAGAAGGTTAAGTCTGTTCATTAAGACAAGTAAAAGTGCTCTTTTCTTCCTCTGTTCACAACCTCCTGAGGTTTTCTCACGCTTAGGTACAGTGGAAGAAGCTAACTGGTGACTACTGGTAAGTTATTCTACTTTTCTAATTGGAATAAACCATTTTTAAAGTTATGGGTGGCAGTTCAGCTCAGCCAATTGGAGTGCATATCATATATCATGTGTGAAGTCATGGACACACCAAGTGTCCCAGATGAACACATCTGCACAAATTTGGGATTTGTGCTGCAGCTGGACTCACTGTTGTGCAACCACAAGGCAGAGGATCATGTTGATGGCACCTTAAGACACAGTAATATCATAAAATAGAAGTATACAGGCAGAAGAAAGGGGCAGCTGCAGGCTGCCTAAGAAAGCATAGAAGAGATTCAGCACTTGCTAATCAGTATTCCATTTTAAATACTGGTAAGGGCAATGGTTCCTCAGGAGATTGTAGTCAAAACCAAGTCAATGGCAGCATGGATAGCTCAGCTATACAGGATGGGGTGGAAAAAGAATGGAAGAACAATAGTGATAGGGGATTCCAAAATCAGGGAATCAGCAGGCTTTTCTATGGTTGGCAATATGCCTCCAGAACAGTATATTGCCTCTATAGTGCCAGGTAAAGTATGTTAAAGAGCTGTAGGATATTCACCTGGGGATGGTGACCAGCCTGAATCAGTACCATAAACGTGGGTAGGAATTCACATGAAGATTGGAATCTAATCTAGTCTAATTTAGGGAGTTAGGTGCAAGGTTGAAAGGCAGGACTTCAAAAGCAGCAGTTTTAAGATTACTCCTAGACCCACATGCTAGCCAGCATAGAAATAGGAAAATTGAGCAATAGAACAAGTGGCTGGAAAACCTATATTAATGGGTGAGCATCAAATTTCTGGGGCATTGGGACCAGTACTGGAAAAGATGGGAAATTTTTTTAAATCAACCTGTTCAAGTATGTTATGATGCACATTTGCAGTAAATCCAGGCCTTCTAGCCAGAAGGCAGGGACACTACAACTGCAACACAACAGCCCTTCTGAGAAAGGTGGTAACCGCTGATGGTCCACACCTGAACATGGCTGGGAGAACTAATCTCGCAGGGATATTTACTAATATCATTGCGGAGGTTTTTAGCTAGATTGACAGGGGCTTGGGAAGCTGAGGGCAAATTCAAAGCAGGAGTAAGGGGAAGAAATGAAGTGAGTGACTCTTAAAAACACAGGAAGCAGTAGTTAGAAAGTGTACAGCACAAGAATTCGGCAGTAGTAAAGGGCGTATACATAAAGAGAAGTATAGTAAACAGAGCTGACAAATTGAGGGCAGAGACACATAGCATGATGTCATTTCTATAACAGATATTTGGCGTCAAGAGGGACAAGATTCACAATTCAATATCACTAGATACAGTATATGGATTAAGATAAGATAGAGAAGGGGATAAAAATAATGGGGGCATAACATCATTGCTTAAAGAATGAGTTGCTTTTGTGAGTACGATGGAGATTATTAAATGAAACATCAAATTAGGTCATTTGGATTGAGATCAGAAACACAAAATGGGTAGCTAAACTGCTCGGTATTTATAATAGACTCCTAAATAGCAGGAGAGAGTGAAAGGATCAAAAATGTAGCCAAACTTCTGTGTGCAAAAAAAATTAGGACAACAATAATTCGGATTCCAACTTCCTAAATATCAAATGGGAAGACAGAGTGTGAAAAGCACAGAGGGCATAACATTCATGAACTGCATTCAAGACAACTTCTTTAGCCAGCACATAAGCCCAACAAGAGAAGGTGCAATTCTAAATATCGTCTCAGGAAAGGAGACTAAACAGTTGGATGAAATAGAAGTAGGTGACTATTTTAGAGATAGTGTTCATAGTGCAGTTAGATTTAGCATCACTGTGGAGAGAGCCAAAAGTTCTAAATTGGGTAAAGGCAAATTTCACACAGTTGAGAAATGATCTGGCAAATGTTAATGGGGGTTACAGACACTTAAAATCAATGGCAAATCAGTCAGAGGACTTCTAAAGAAAGATTCTATGGGCGTAGTGTAGAAAAAAAGTGGTACTACTAAATCTACAGCCCTTTGTTTAGAAGGATATATGGTAAAACAAAGCAAGAAAAGAAAGCATGTGACAAACTCAAAATAAAAGTAATACTTTAGGAAACCACAAGGAACACAAAAAGTACAGGGACAAAGTGAAAAGGAAATGAAAAAACAGGGAGAAAGACACGGTGGTTCAGTGGTGAGCATAGGTATCTCACAATGCCAGGGACCTGGATTTGATTCCAGCCTTGGGTGGCTGCCTGTGTGGTCCCCCATCTGCGTAGGTTTCTACTAGGTGCTGTGGTTTTCTCCCACGTGATAAGGTGTGCTAAGTTGTGCTGTCGTGTCCAGGTACGTGCAGGCTATGTGGATTAGCCATGGTGGGGTTACAGAGATAGGGTGGGGGCTGTTTCTGGTTGGGATGCTGTTTTAGAGGGTTGGTGCGGATATCATGGGCAGAATGGCCTCTTTCTGCACGGTAGGGATTCTATTTTATGAGAAAAAAACTGGCCATTAAAAATAAGGACAATCCAAACATGTTTTATAAATATATTAAGAGCAAGAGGATGACTACCAGAGGTGTGCATGGTGACTTGTCCGTGGATGCAGAAGATAGGGGCAGGGCTCTTAAGGAGTACTTTGCCCCCATCTTTACAAAACTGGAGGATAATGCAGACATTCTAGTTAACGAGGAATGTGAAATATGAGATAGAATTAGCATTGTGTAAGTGAAAATACTAGGGGGAGTGACATCTTTGACCGTGGATAAATCGTCAAGTCTGGATGAATTATAACCTATTAAAAGACTATAAAAGGAAGCAAGGGAGGATCAGCTGCCAACCGTCACTTGATACAGGCAAGGTTGCAGAGGACTGGAAGTCTATGATCATGTAATGTTATTCAAATATAGACTGGTCAGTCTGACCCCAGTGGTGGTCAAATTACTAGAATCAATAGTGAGAGGTAAGACTGGCTGTTACTCAGAAAGGAGCAAGTGAGGCCTGCAGATGCTGGAGATCAGAATCGAGAGTGTGGTGCTGGAAAAGCACCGCAGGTCAGGCAGCATCCAAGGAGTAGGAAAATCGACGATTCGGACTGGAGCCCTTCATCAGGGATGAGGCTTGTAGGCCAGGGGGGGTCTGAGAGATAAATGGGAGGGGGTTGGGGTTGGGGAGAAGGTTGCTGAGAGTGCAATAGGTAGGTGAAGGTGGGGGAGAAGGTGATAGGTCAGAGAGGAGGGTGGAGCAGATCAGAGGGAAAGGTGATGGACAGGTCAGGAGGATGCTGCAAAGTTGGAGGTTTGGGACTGGGATAATGTGTGGGGGGGAATGAGGAAACTGGTGAAATCCATATTGATCTCATTGCAGGATCCCAAGGTGGAAGATGATGCGTTTTTTCCCCCAGGTGTCAGGTGGTAAGGGTTTGCTGATGGAGGCGGCCCAGGACCTACATGTCCCTGACAGAGTGGGAGGGGGAGTTGAAGTGTTCAGCCGCGGGGTGGTGGAGTTGGTTGGTGCGGGTGTCCCAGAGATGTTCGAAACGATCCACAAGTTGGCGTCCTGTCTCCCTGATGTGGAGAAGACCACATCGGGTACAACGGATACAGTAGATGACACTGGTGGAGGTACAAGTAAAATTCTGTGAAAGGATCCTTGGGGGCCTTGGATAGAGGTGAGGAGAGTGGTGTGGGCATAGGTTTTGCACTTCCTGCAGTGGCAGGGGAAGGTGCTGGGAGTGGGGTGTGGGTTGATGGATCTAACGAGGCAGTCGCGGAGGGAATGGTCTGATCTGATGAGGGAGTCACAGAGTTACTTGGAAAGGCACAGATTCATCAGGGATAGTCAGCTTGTTTCATTAAGGTAAGGTTCTGTCTTACTAACTTAAGTGAACATTTTTGAGAGAATAACAAGAAGGACTGATGAGGGTAGCACTGTGGTTAATGTCTACATAGATTTTGGTTCAACGGCAAATCAGTCGGAGGACTTCTAAAGAAAGATTCTATGGGTGTAGTGAATGGTTAAAAGCAAAGGGTAAAAGTTGATTAATGTGTTTGCCAATTGAAAGCAATTTCCAACAGATATTCCACAGGTATCAGTGTTGCCTCCCTTGCTGTTTCACATTCATGATTTAGATTTAAACACAGGAGGCGCAACTGGAAAACTTGCAGATGACCAGATTATTGACACTGAAGCAGCAAGATATTGACTTCAGGATGGTAACAAAGGTTTGGTTGAGAGGATGGCAGAATGGCAAGTGAAATTCAATCCAGAGGAACTGGAGTTTATGAATTTGGGGAAGGCAAAGCAAGCAAGCATAATAAACAGAAGATATTGAGAGGGACAGGGGAAGTGAGAGGCATGGGAGAGCATGTCAACATGCCCTTGAAGGTGGCAAGATGGGTTAATAATGTGGGAAAGCAAACACGTGGGATATATTTCTTCATTGGACATGGTATTCAATACAAAATTGTACGATGCTGCTCCTTTGACAAGGTCATTGTGTCCTGGGGTGTTGCTTTTTCAAGAGAGGTCGTAAACACAGAGGTTCCAATATATCTAGGTTATCTACTTGAAGAAGCTTTTATGTTTAAAAAAAACTGTGTACAATGAAAGGGGAGTGGCCAGTTCTCCCAGCTCAGCTTTTTTCTGGTTTGTTTTGGTTTTAGCAGGCTGGCTGTTCAGGAGCTGCTGGTCAGTTTAAGCTGGGGTATCCAAAGGAACAGCTACAGCGGAAGGAGGTTCCGTGTTAAATCTCGCTGCCACCTCTCTCTCCTTTAAGAACCTGTGTTCGATTTTACCTTTTTGCCAAACTATTGTTTATGGGGACTGTTGCAGGCATTTGGAATAGCATTATTAAATTGGGATAGTCTGTTGGGTTTTTGGATAGGTTAAGTTATTCTGTATTCTGTTCTCTTTTGTTTGTGTTTCATTCAACACTATAAATAAATTGTTTAAAACCGAGGGGTTTTGACCAACTGCATCACTCCTGGAATATCTACTATATATGTGCTTAAAACAACTAGAAAAGTTAGGGTCTGAGCTAACTTCTTGAAACGTTTTGAAGGAATCTGACTTGGTACATAGCAAAAGCAGCAGTGTAACTCTGGGACTATAAAGCACACTGATTAGGCTAGAACTGGAGCTTGGTGTACAGGAAGGACATCATTGTTCCAGAGAATTTATGGAGGAGATTTATAAGAATGTTGCCAGGTCATGAAAATTACTGTTATGAGGAAGGGCAGGATGGGCTAGGACTTTCCTTTGAACACTCAAGATTGAGGGATGACTTAATTAAAATGCACAAAGTAATGAGGGGTTGGATAGAGCACAGAGGAAAGACCTGTTTCACCAGACATGGAGGTCAACTCCCAGGTCAGGAGGCACATATTTAAGGCGATTGGTAGAAAGATCAGACGGGACATAAGCAGAGGGTGATGGGTGTCTGAAATTTGCTGCCCAGGTTGGTGGCTCAGGTGGAAACCATGAACTCATTTAAAAGGAAGTTAGATCAGCATCTGAAGTGCTGTAAACTGAAAGGCTCCAGACCAGATTCTAGAAAGTGGGATTAGAATGGGCGGCTAGTTTATTCAGCAGACATGCTGGGCTGAATGGCCTCTTTCTGTGCTGTAATGTTTCAATGATCCTAGAGTTCGAAATCACCAAAATATTAAAAATTAAAACCAATGAATAGTATGTGAGACTAAAACTCAATTGTCTTTCTTTGGTCCAATGAAATTGTTCTGTTTAGTCTGCAAGTCTTCTGCACACTCCAGCAGCTGTAATTTGTATTATTGCAACAGTATCTGCAGCTACTCAGTTAAGAACATCCACGTGTTCTTTAGGCAATTTTCACGGCACAGGAACTTAAGATCAGTTTCATTCCAGTTATTGGGTCAAAATAGAGGAACTTAATTCCAACTACACAATATTTTGGTGTGGTAAAATTGTTGTGAGAAGGATCATTAATACTTTAAATTAAGTGTTACAAGTGCCAGCAAGTCAAATCATCGCAAATCATTTGCTTCCAACTCCTTTTGGTTACATTTGCTGATTTATAAGTAAATACCGCGCACTGAAATGTCCAAGCAAATAACTATTCACCTCTTACGTTCCATATAATTTTAGTTTTCAGTTTTCCTAGCAATAATCTCTTGCACCCAAAATATGACCAATAGTTGAAGATGGAGTAAGAATCCTCAAAAATATGAAGAAAACAGCTCAGTATTGTTTACCTTCTCCAGCACTGTCTCCTGTACGTTTATTTTTGTATCAGCTCGAGGACCAGTTTCTTTCAATTCATCCTTAGATCCATTCTGCTCTTGCTTTAGAATGCTTTCATCAACATCATTTGTTTCAGAATTGCCCATCAGAGCTTCAAGTTCTGAATCATTTCCCAAAAATGGAATAGCAGTTTCCTCTTGTAGTTCCTCTGAATTCATTTCTACATCATTTATTTTAGGCTCCCTCCTATCCTCTGGATTATACCGCGGATAATTTTTCCGCTCTGTTCCACCTTTATTTGCATAGTTTTCCCACTCTGCATTTCCTATGTTTTCATATTTCGTCCACTCTCTTGCTTTACTCGCAGCCCTTTCCTGCTCCGCCCTCCTGTGACTGTCGCCCCACTCCATCCTCGAGCTCCTGTCTGTCCGGTCTACCTTCTCATAACTGTCGCCCCACTCCATCCTCGAACTCCTATCGCCCCACTCCATCCTCGAACTCCTGTCACCCCATTCCACCCTCTCATGGTTATCAACCCATTCCACCTTCATGTTGCTGTCACCCCACTCTAACCTATCGCTGCCGACACCCCACTCCTGTCTCTCACTGTTGTCATCCCATTCCCATTTCTCACTGCTGTCACCCCACTTCTGTGTCTCACTGCTGTCACCCCACTCTAACCTATCGCTGCTGTCACCCCACTCTCGTCTCTCACTGCTGTCACCCCATTCTAATCTATCGCTGCTGTCTCCCCACTCTCGTCTCTCACTACTGTCACCCCATTCTCGTCTCTCACTGCTGTCACCCCACTTCTGTGTCTCACTGCTGTCACCCCATTCTAATCTATCGCTGCTGTCACCCCACTCCCGTCTCTCACTACTGTCACCCCATTCTAATCTATCGCTGCTGTCACCCCACTCCCGTCTCTCACTACTGTCATCCCACTCCCACCTCTCACTGCTGTCTCCCCATTCCAGCCTATCACTACTGCCTTCCCTCTCTCCCCTCTCATTACTACATCCCCACTCTCCCCTTTCAGTGCTACCTCCCCTCTCACTACTGTCTCCCCGATCGCTGCTGCCAGCTCCCCTCTCTATTCTCTGTCTACTGCTTCGTCGCACCCATCTTTCATTGCTATCTCGTCGCTCTCCTCTCTCACTGCTGGTTCTCTGCTCTCGCTGTTCCCTGCTACCTCTATGCAGCCTTCTTTCACGGCCATCCCTGCGTTCAGCCCTGTCACGACTATCTCTACACTCTCCTCTCTCACGGCTACCTCTGCGCTCTCCTCTCTCGCGGCTGGTCTCCTGCATTCCTCTCCCTCGGTTGGCCCTCCAATCTCTACTATCACGGCTTTGCCGCTGTTCTACTTTAGAGTTTCGTCGTGCTATTCTCTCTCGGTTTCGGTGTTGCATTTTTTCACGGTTTCTGTGCCTCATTCTTGAGGAGCTTCTCCATCCCTCTGTTCCACCACTCTCATCGGAGCTCTTTGACTCTGCTTTCTCGCTACTTTCCGAACTTCTCCTCTCTCTTCTAGGCAGTGAAGACTTTTTCAAATCACCAGGTTTATGCTTCAAAATAGGACCCAGATAGCATTCTTTTGTACTGTAAAGAAAAACAAATTGATTATATCTAAATTATACTGTCTTCTTTTGGCCTTTATACTTCTAGTTTGATTATTCAATTTCTCCCAGAGAAATGGCTCATTAGTATCTCATTTAGTTAAATGAACAGTCCAAGTTATTGACAGCAGTGCAATGCTATTTCATATTTGGTTCAATATCTACTAAGAGAAAAGCTGGAGCTTTATTCCTTACTTTCATTCAATTGTCCTCATCCTCTCCACTTGAAGATTTATCTCTGAGCATATTTTCAAGAACACAGACCTGCCTTTAGTGCCTCCCTTTTTTTTAATTTAGTGGATATGGGCATCCCTGTCTGAGCCAGCTTTTATTGCTAATCTCTCAATGCCCTTGAACTGAGTAGTAACGGACCCAATATTCCACTTACCTTTAATGGTCATAATTCCAAGGCTAAGAGAACACTAAAAAATACATAATGTAGGTCTGCAAATCTGGATAAACCCACAAGTCGTGACTCAGTGGTTAGCACTGCTGCCTCAGAGCACCAGGGACCCAGGTTCGATTCAAGCCTCAGGCGACTGTCTATGTGTAATTTGCACATTCACCCCACATCTGCATGGGTTTCCTCTGGGGCTCCGGTTTCCTCCCATGATCCAAAGATGTGCAAGTTAGGTGAATTGGTAATGCTAAATGTGTTCAGGGATGTGGAGGTCAGCTGCATTGTTTGGGTTAAATATAGGATAATAGGGTAGGAGAATGGGTCTGGGTGGGTTACTCTTTGGAGGGTCAGTGTGGACCTGTTAGGCGAACATTGTTTCCACACTGCAGGGATTCTATGATTCGAAGTAAAGGATTTACCTGATATCTGCTTGATGTACTTTCTTCAACATTTCTTCAATCTTTGCAGATGGTTTCTGAAAACAATAAATTAAACATGTGATCATGAAACTGATGTGATGATAAACGTGGAGATCTGAAGCAGGGGTGATTCTGATTCCAGGCATATGTCCTGGAGACTAACAGTTTAGTAAGACTTCATGGGAGTTGAAGTTGTAAACAGGAAATTGAAAAGAACAAGCTCACAAGGCAAAGTACCTCCAACAGTTCCACAAATTACGTGCCTAATTTTACTGCAAAATTCAAGAATTCACTAACGCTAATGTAAGTACAAGGAATGGCAAATTTATAACATTTTGACTTTATATCAAACAAATGTGAATCTTTCCTCGGAAAGCCAAGTTTATTTTTTTTAGGTCTTATCACCATGAAGGAAAGTAAACTATTCAACTTAAATCATGCTCAAGGAGGGTTGGTTGTGGCTTTTACCAAGTCCCTGAGCTTGGCAATTTTTTTTCCAATATACTTTGCATCTCTGTGTATTTGTCAACTTTTTCATGTTCACAATTATTTTCAAAATTGTCGATGTAAAATTGTAATTACAGCTTCCAACCAATTACATTGGAAATATTTCAATTACATTGGAAACCAATTACAATTCCTTATGAGAACACAGAAATGCAACTTTATGAGGATATGATTATATCATGCAAACGCAGTGCTTAATTTTAGTCCTAGAATCTTCAAGGCTAAAAACAAAATTAAATTAACACTGATTAAAAGGTTGTTGTAGTTAAGAGATCAAAGATAATTTTGTACAAAATAAATAATTGTTGAAAAGCTAATATTTTGAAAGTATTTTCCGTTATTTGGTTTTACATATTTAAATAAACAAAAATACAATGGTCAAACGTTCAGATATTGAGATATAAATATGCCTAGATTTGCTTACCTTAAGCAATGGTTGTATTTGAGCAGAAGATATATTTACAGTCAATAATCTACCATAAAATAAAGGATTCCTCCTAAAGTGCTCAATTAAGTTATTAGTAGCAATTTCGGAATCCATTTTCAGGAAAGCCTATTCATTAAAATGTAAACAAAATCAATATTAAGCAATTCTCAGAAGAAATAAAATAATTTACCATTTATAACAGCAAACTAGGAAAAAAAATTTGCTTTATTACCTGTTGCAAATTCTCATTCACTGCAGCTTATCCTCCTCACATCTCAACATTAAGTCCATCTACCCAATAGCAATTACAGTAGCTTTGAAACTTAAGACTTCAATACAGTACCCTCCCACAAATCATTCAATTATCGATATACATTTCAAGGTGTCACCTTGAAATACATTTAACTTGAAAGTTTATGACTAGAGTTATAGAGTCAGAATCATAATCATACAAAATGGAAGCAGACCCTTCAGTCCAACTTGCCTATATTGACCAAGTTTCCCAAACTAAGCTTGACCTGGGTTGTTAGTAAGATTTTAGAGTCTATTACTGAGGATGATATTGCGGAGTTATTTGGAAATGCATGGTGAAACAGGACTGAGTAAGCAGTCAAGGGGCGGTCATGCTTGACAAATCTGTTCGAATATTTTGAGCAGGTAAGAGCAAGTTAGACAAATAACAAAGTGGACGTGATCTATTTGGATTTCCAGAAGGTGTTTGACTAAGTGCTCCACAGGATGCTGCTAAATAAGATAAGAGCCCATGGTGTTAAGGGCAGGTTTTATGCATCTAGGTTGCTCTCTGTTTGGTATTTCTGTGGAGCAGCCTTTCTTAAATCAGTTGGTTTGAAACCAACTTTAACTAAAGGGGGCCAAGATTCAGCTCAAGTCTGGGGTCAATTAGTAAAGTTGACGGGACGGCTGATTTGTAATGCAGAGTAACAATGTGTGTTCAATTCCCACACTGGCTGAGGTTATCATGAAGGACTCTGCTTCTCAACCTCACCTGAGGTAATGACCCTCAGGTTAAACTACCACCAGTCCTCCCTCTCCCTCCCTCCCCCCCCACCCCTCTCTCTCTCTCTCTCTCTGCAAATAAGAGAGAGCAGCCCTATTTCCCAGCCCTATTAGAACTATGGAGCTTTTACCTTTTATTCTCAGACCTTGAGTGGTCCTATTCAACTTGTACTTCAATAATGTCTCAAAAAAAATCATAACTGAGTCTACAACTATCAAGGATTTTTCATCTGATAGTGCCACTGGTCTTTAGCTCTTGCTGCCTAGCACAGACCAAATTAAGAATTGAGCAAAAGGGTAACTATGACTTTTCCACAGCTGGAATTACACATTAGTACATTCAAATGCACATGCATCTAATCTGGCACTTTCCTATGTCAAGCTGCATAAAGCTATAACTCTTTATTTGAAATAGCTTAAAAAATAAACCAAATGTTGCATTACCTTTTCCCCAACTTTTAAATACTTGAGAACTTTTCCAAAAGCAGAACCAAGCCTCACAGTATCAAAATCTGAAAAACCGGATGATGGCAAATTGCTGAGGACCACAACCCGACTACGAAGTTCTTTCTGAAATTAAAAAAGTGCAAACAGTATTACAATAGGAGGCAGGATGCATTGAATGCTGAATTTTTATTAGTCTCAAAACTAACAATTTGAAACAAATTTAATACTATAATGACAATTAGCTTTACTTTGCTATACATCATACAGTTCCTAAACACTTGAGAAAATATCAAGTGCTTCCTCAAAGGGAGATGGGAAGGAGGGAATACAAAAGGCAAAGAAATCTATCATTTTCTTTTCATTTATTCTTGGGATGTGCAGTCACAGGCAAGGCCTGAATTTATGAATCTCAAAGTGACCTTGAAAACAGGTTGTGAACTGCCAAAAATCATGCCATTTAGGTACATTGACACTGCTATTAGTTAGGAAAATCCAAAATCTTGACTCAATGACAAGAATAGCATGGCGATGTACCTCCAGGATGGTGTGAGAGTTGGCGGGAAACTGCAATGTGGTGATATCGTCACATGTGTACTGTCCTTGATCTTTTAGGTCGTGGAAGTTGCAGGTTTTGAATGTTTTCCAGAGGAAGGCTTAGCAAGTTACTCATGTGCATCCGACCTAAGGTACATCCTGCAGCTACAGTACGCAGTTAGTGGAGAGACAGCAAATCAAGTGGCCTGCTTTGTCTTGCGTTTTTGGTTGATAGTCACTCATGCAGGTAAGTTGGGAGTATTCAAATGCACTCCTAACTTGTGCCTTTTATATTTTAGGGAATCAGGAGTTATGTTAGTAATTGCAGATTTCCCAGCTACAGTATTTGTGTGGCTGCTCCTGATACATTACTAGTCAATGGTAACCCCATCAAACATCCCTCTAGATATTGATCGTGAAAGGGCTCAATCCTGGTTATGTTGTTAAATGGTGTGGGGAGATGGTTAGACTCATTTGTTGGAGATGAACATTGCGTGATACTTATGTCACACAAATATTATTTGCTATTTATAAGTTGCAGTCTAAATGTGTCTATGTCTTGCCGCATGCAATCAAAAACTGCTTCACTATTGGAGGAATTGCGAATATACGTGAATATCCTGTAACCAGCAATGAACATCCACAATTTTGATCTTTGAATAAAGGGAAGACCAATGATGAAACAGCTGAAGATGGTTTTGACTAGCATACTGCTACCAAAGGAATTTTCGCAATGATGTCTTTGTAAAATTATTGACCTCCAAAAACCACAATCATCTTTCTTTGTGCGAGATATTTCTCCAACCAGAATTTTATCCCACTGACTTCAAATTGACTGGGGATCCTTGACTGGGGGACACTTGGCCAAATATTGCTATGATCTACAGAAGAATGGTTCCCACTTCACCCCAGATTTCCATCCTTGTGTCCATGTTTCAGCCAAATTGTAATAAGATCTGAGCTAGGTTATACTTCAAAACCCAAACTGAATATCAGTAAGCTTATTATTTGTAGGTTAAATAAGTTAACAATTCTGGTCGCCCTGCTATTGGAAGGATCTTGTGAAACTTGAAAGGATTCAGAGAAGATTTACAAGTGGAGGCTAGTACAACTGCAACATTTAAAAGGCATTCTGATGGGCACATGAATAGGAAGGGTTTGGAGGGATATGGGCTGGGTGCTGGCAGGTAGGACTAGATTGGGTTGGGATAACTGGTCGGCATGGATGGGTTGGACCGAAGGGTCTGTTTCCATGCTGTACATCTCTATGACTCTAAGGATAATGCTGCCAGGGTTTGAGCTATAAGGAGAGGCTGAATAGACTGGTGCTATTTTTCCTGTAGCGTCAGAGGCTGACGGGCGACCTTATAGAAGTTTATGAAATCATGAGGGGCATGGATAGGGTAAATAGACAAGATATTTTCCCCAGAGTAAGGGGGTCAAAAACTAGAGGACATAGGTTTAAGATGAGAGGGGAAAGATTTAAAAGGGACCTAAGGTGCACCTTTTTTCACACAGAGGGTGGTGCATGTATGAAGTGAACTGCTAGAGGAAGTGGTGGAGGCTGATACAATTACAACATTTAAAAAGCATCTGGATGGGTACATGAATAGGAAGAATTTAGAGAGATTTGGGCCAAGGTCTGGCAAATGGGGACTAGATTAATTTGGGATATCTGGTCGGCTTGGACGAGTTGGACCGAAGGGTCTTTTTCTGTGCTGTACATCACTGACTCCCAATCCTTCCAAAATCTTTTTGATCATTGAGAGTTGACTAATTTAGCAGTACTTAGTCAGATTGTATTTTTCCAGCTAATTTGTGGACATGATATGTAAGGGCTATTTTGAAATATTTAAATAATTGTCAGTGTTGTAACTAGATTGAAGCAGTTTGATTAGCACAAATCTTCAGTATGTTGCTGAGCCCCAGAGTCATTGTTGTGTGGATTTCGTTCAGTTGTTTCTTAATGTCATATAGACGGAATCAATTTGGCTGAGAACTAGCATGTCTCAATGAAAATATTAGGATACATCACAGATGGATCGCTTGGCTCTTCAGACTGAAGACAGTTACAAATTCTTCAGCATTGTCCTTTGTGTTCACCTACTAGGCTTCACTATCACCAAGGATGGGGATGTTCATGCAGAGTCCTCCATCTGTGTTTCTTATTCATTCATCAGATATATGGGCGTCAAAGGCTAGGCCAGCATTTATTGCCTATCCCTTATTGCCCATAGAGCAGTTAAGAGTCAATCACATTGCTGTGAGGCTGGAGTCACATGTTACATACCACATAAGGATGGCAGATTTCCTTCCCAAAAAGACATCGGTGAAGCAGGAGAGTTATTTGCTTAATTGACCACCTCCATCGTGAATGACTTTGACTACAACAATTTGATCTATTTACTATATAACTGCTTGGCTCTGCCTATATTTCTCTGCTTCCATCATCTAGGATGCATTTAAATAGGAGGAATAGGAGGAAATATAGAGATGAACTAAGGTGGGAAGAAGCTCAAGGAATAGAATTGAACAGTACTTCATGCTTGTGCCATCTCTTTGAATGAGCAATCCAGTAAGTTGCATTTGACATCACTTTGTCCTCTTTCTTCCTCACTTCGCCATTTCAAGAACAATACCAGTTCCTTTGGCACCAACCTGGACTGTACAGTCTACCCTTTTGCCCAAAACGTTGATTCTCCTGCTCCTCAGATGCTGCCTGACCTGCTGTGCTTTTCCAGCACCACACTCTCGACTCTAATCTCCAGCATTGCAGCCCTCACTTTCACATTACCAATCCTGTTACAGATCCATGCATTTTTGACTTGTAGAGGGGCAAGGATGAACTCAACTGTTTTCTTCTCCCCATATTAGTTCTCCAGGTACCCAGCACAGGCCCAAACTGGCAAACATGCCCTTCAGGACTCAGCCAGCAGCCAGAAATGGGGAAATTGATGGGAGATTAAAATCCCCTCAAGAGTTCATCCTGTGTTCTTGCTACCCTCAGTGTTTCTGAGATTGTTCAACGTGGAGGATCTTCATTAATCAGCTGAGGGAAGGAAGTAGGTGATAATTAGTTAGAATTTTCCTTGCACATGTTTGACCAAATTTTCCACTGGGCTCTTCATGACCATAATTAATAAAGCTCTCTTTTACTTTGCCTGGCAGGAATAAGTAGTATTGGATGATCTAACTCGCCATCTCAATATTTGGAATTGGGTAAGAATTATCCAAACCCTCATGAAGATCCTGCCACAACTCACAGTCTTAGTGATATACACTGAAAGGGAACTATTTTCTTCAGATTGAAGCCAATGAAAGGGCAGATGTTTGGAAGAATGTGATTTTATATTAAAGCATATCAATGAGCCAAACGTATATATTATAAAAGAAGAAATGTGGAAAGCTAAAAGGGCAGAGATTAGGTGCAGTGTGCCATTTCCAATTAGCCTGAATTTTAAATGCAATAAAGACCACAATAGAATTCAGTTGTCAAAACTGAAATGGAAATTCACAAACATTGTTCTGTCAAAGATCTCTAGCCTACATTTACACTCTCAACACATCAATGCTCTACTGTATTCAATAATGGATTAAGAAAATATTGCACTTTTAAGAATTACAGTTATATTGTAATGAAATTTACACTGACCAGATTTTCTCGTTTGCTTTGTTCAGAAAATTCTAAAATGAAAAAAAGCATTTCAATGAGGTTTGCTTTCAATGCAGTTACCTTCAGAGATTGACCAAAGATTTGCTGAGTATTAAAAGTGCAACTTAATAATTGAGTTACAGTTCAAGTTCTTTCAAATAAGTTGAAATCGATTTTCTTTTCTCATTCCTTCCAATACAATGAACAACCACGACAGCGTGCAAGTGTATCATGACTAAATTAATGAACATCACCCCTACAATAAAAAAAACTCCAACATGTCAAACACATAAAAAGAAACGACACATGCTGGGTTAGAGCATAGTTTCAGTGTACGTGAAGTCAAATTATTAAATCTAGACAAAGCATTTAGTAAAAGTGGCTTCAAGTTTTGCAGTATTTAATGACGATGAAGCCAAATATAAAACATATGGAGAACCCCATCTACTGTAAAAACTGGAAATCCAGGAATTGTCAGTGATTCTATATTTTCCCACAGAGAGCAGATTTTCTGAAAAAAATCATTAATGGGACATATGTACGTCACTGGCTGGGCCACCATTTACCACCCATCCCTAACCGTACTTGAGGTTTTGGAGAGTGCTTTTTTGAGCCACTGCAGTTCATTTAGTGCAGGTAGATATACAATGCCATTCGGGAGGGAATTCCGGGATTTTGACCCAGCGACACTGAAGGAACAGTCAGGATGGTGAATAGCTTGGAGTGAAACTTAGAAATGGTGGTGTTCCCATGTATCTGCTGCCTTTCTTCTTCTGGATGGTATTTTCTTGGGTTTGGAAGATGCTGCCTGAGAAACTTTTGGTGAATTTTTGCAGTCCATCTTGTAGGTAGTAAACACTGCTGATACTGAGCATTAGTGGTAGAGGGATTGAACATTTGTGGATGGTTTGCCAATCAAGATCAGAAGCCAAAATATGAAGGAGCAGAATTAAGGCTATTCAGCTCACTCAAGGCTGATCTGATGATCCTCAACTCCACTTTCCGGCCTTTACCCCATAACCCATGATTCCCTTATGGAAGCAGGGTGACTGAGATGATAGAAAGCTTCTGGAGTGTCATTAGAAGAGGCAAGTGTGAGTATTCCATCAAGCTTGTAACTTGTAGATGGTTAACTGACTTTGGACACTCAGGTGGTGAGTTACTCACTGCAGTATTCCTAAGCGCTGACCCAGGCACTGTGTTTACATAAGTAGTGCAGTTGAATTTCTGGTCATTGGTAACCTGGACAGTAGGGGATTCAGCAATGGCAATACAATTGACTGTCTTGGGAAAGTAGTTACATTCTCTCCTTTTGAAGACTGTCAGTGTCTGACATTTGTGTGGCGCAAATGATATTTTCTACTTGTCAACCCAAGCCTGGGTATTGTCCAGATCTTGCTGCATTTAGACAAGGACAGCTTTAGTATGACATGAGTCATGAATGATGCTGAACAGTGCTCAATCATCAGCAAACATACCACTTCTACCCTTCTGTTACTGAAGCAGCAACTCCTGTAAAGATGTCCTGGACCTGATGATGAACTTCCAACAATCACAACCATCCTTGTTTCTGCTCATTTTGACTTGATCCAACAGAGAGTTCTCCTGATTCCCACTGATTCTTGTTTTGCAAGGTCTAAGGCTTCTTTATGCCACATTCAGTTAAATCCAGCATTGATGTCAAGGGCTGTCACTCTCACTTCATTTCTGGAATTCAGTTCCTTTGTATATCTTTGAACCAAGGCTGTAATGAGGTCAGGAGCTGAATGGCCCTGGCAGACCCCAAACTGGGCGTCACTGAGCAGGTTATTGCTGAGTAGATGCTGCTTGATAGCACTATTGATGACATCGTTCATTACATTACTGATGATTGAGAGTAGACTAAACGGCCGGGATGGATTTGCCCTGCTTTTTGTGTAGAGGACATACCTGGGCAATTTTCCACATTGTCAGTGTTGTAACTGGAGCAGCTTGACTAGAGACATGACAACCTCTGAAGCAGCCATCGTCAGTATATTGGCCAGAATGATTTGAGAGGCAATAACCTTTGCAGTCTCCAGTGCCTTGAAATATTTCTTGATTACAGATGATCAATCAAAGTAATTAAAGACTGTAAGGCTGGGGACTTCTGGAGGAGACTAGGATGGAGCATGCACACAGAATTTCAGGCTGATTATAGTTGGAAATGGTTCAACCTTATCTTTTACACTGATGTACTGGGTTTCCCCATCATTGAGGATGGAGATATTTGTGGAACAGTCTGTTGAATTGTCCAATAGCATTCACGACTGGATGTAGCTGAACTTCAGACTCAGGAGTGATGCATCTGTTGTGGAATCACTTGATTATTTCTTTCTCAGCACACACATTGTCTTCTGAGACCAAATGTTTAAGCATGCCTGGTGCTGCCCCTGACATGTCTTCCTGCACTCTTCAAAGGAATCAGGTAGAGGAAGAATGGGGAATGTACTAGGCCATCAGATTGCAGTTTGTGATGGAGTACAATTCAGTTGCTGATGATGGCCCACAGCATCAGTCATTCAGTCTTAAGTTGCTAGATTTGAAGTGGGTTTTTTTCTGGTACATGTGGACAACAATGATGTGTGGTGGATCTTGTACATTACAGACTGACATGATGTATCTGATTAAAATGGCAGCACTATGATATGGATTTCCTAAAGCATAAGAAATCCTTGTGCGATTTTCCTTCCTCTCACAAGATGCTAGCAGTACTGGCATTATTTTCCTGTGTAAGGTTTACTTATTAAGACTATTTTGACACCCTAATTCATTTCCATATATATATAACTGATTTCGTAAATATCTTTCAGTATTGCAGTAAATCCAATTAGTACATCTGCCCTTGAATAGAGTGGTAGAAGTTTGATTTATTGTGGATATCCTGTTAAAGAAAAATCACCCACATACTGAGGAAGAAGAGGAGACAAACTCTAAATGAACTGTCAAAGAGAAAAGAGTTTTAGTGAAGTTAAGACGGTGAGGCAAAAGCAAAAGAAAATACTGAACTGACGAATTAGTTGTGGTTTTGGGGGGGAGGGCAGAATATTAAACTTGTGAAATAATTGTATTAAGGAATAAACTAAATAATTAACTCAACTACAAATGAAACAAAACAATGTCAGTGGTCTGAAATTACTTTTACCTGTATTTCTTTTGACTTTGACCTTTTTTTTCAGTACAACAATTGGAGCTTTGGGCTTCTCTGGACTTTTCCTGCATGCAACCAAACATTTACAGTAGTACACTTCAATTCATGGTTTCAAAGGAGAGGAAAGTTGCCATGATAATAAAAGTACAAAAAAAACCAATGTTAATAATTTACATAAAATTTCATATAAATCTTTCCTCAAATTAAATAATAGGTTTTTCCAGTTACTAATAATTTTGCATCAAATTAAATGATTACACTTAGATTTCACTGTACAAACAAACATAATTAGTCATGCAGATTTTGCAAGTGATGCTTTTGTAATCCTGGCAAAGCATCTACAATGGAAGAAACTTACTTATGCTAATTAATACTCTTGAAGTCAGAAGGTTAAATATTGAAGATTTTAGAAATTTTAAATATAAACCACAAAGATTAGAAATACTCAGGGTTGAGTATTCTGGGTAATCCGAGATGGAAGACGGACAAAATTTCTGGCTGTAACAGGCTGCTCCTTTTTAGAAATACTTTAGGTGTTGGAGGTGATTTCCTCGAATTCCAGGAGCAGGAATTACTGTTTTATATGCTGTTGCATTGTTTTGGAACTTTGGAGTTGGTTGCAAACCCTGTCAGATCGAATAGATAGTTGGAGCGACAGTTAGAGGCAATGAGGAATTTACAAGAGCAAGGAGGTGTGATGGATGGCAGCTATAGGAAGGGGGGAAAGCCACAGATACAGTCACACATATGGGTTAACACCAGGAAAGGTAGGAGAGACAGGCAGGTAGTGCAGGAATCTTCTGTGCATATCCCCATTTCAAACAAGTATGCTGTTTTGGAAAATGTAAGGGGTGGGGGGGTGTGATGGATTCTATGGGGAATGTAGCACGAACAGCCAGGTTTCCGGCATTGAGACTGGCTCTAATGCAATGAGAGGTACGTCAGCTTCCAAGAGATCAATTGTGCCAGGGGACTGGTTAGTCTGAAGCACAGACAGATGTTTCTGTGGCCAGCGGTGAAAAATCAGAATGGTGTGTTGCCTCCCTAGTGCCAGGATCAAGGATGTCTCAGGGAGGAGAGGGCCCAGCAGGAGGTCATTGTACACATTTGAACCAACAACATATGAAGGGAAAAGGATGAGTTTCTGAAGGGAGAATATAGAGAGTTAGGCAGGAATTTAAAATGAGGTCCTTGAGAGTAGTAATATCTGGATTACTCCCGGTGCTATGAGCTCCCGGTGAGGATAGGAATAGGAGGATACAAGCAGATGAATGCATGGCTGAGAAGCTGGTGTATTGGAGAAGGATTCACATTTTTGGATCATTGGAGTCTCTTCTGTGGTAGTTGTGACCTGTACAAGTAGGACAGAGTGCACCTGAATTGGAAGAGAACTAATATACTGGCAGGGAGATTTGCCACAGCTGCTCGGGAGGATTTAAACTAGTAAGTTGTGGGGGGGGGGGGGGGTTGACCCAGGGGGATAGCAGTGAAAGAGATCCATCTGAGACTGGTACAGTTGAGAAAAGAAGCGAGTCAAACAGTCAGGAACAAAGCAGAGAACGAGGTAGGACTGATAAATCTAACTGCATTTATTTCAATGCAAGGGGCCTAACAGGGAAGGCAGATGAACTCAGGGCATAGTTAGGAACATGAAACTGGGATATCATAGTAATTACTGAAATGTGGCTCAGGGATGGACAGAACTGAAATCTTAATGTTCCAGGATAAAAATGCTACACAGAGGCAAGAGAGGAGGGAGAGTGGCGTTTTTGAGAAGGGGTAGCATTACTGATGTGCTGAGAGAGGATATTCCCAGGGAGGTTATTTGGGCGGAACTGAGGAATAAGAAAGGGATGATCACCTTATTGGGATTGTATTATAGACCCCTAATAATCAGCAGGAAATTGAGAAACAAATTTGTAAGGACATTTCAGTTTTCTGTAAGAATAATAGGGTGGTTATGGTAGGGGATTTTAACTTGCCAAATATAAACTGGGACTGCCATAGCGTTAAGAGAGTTTAGATGGAGAGGAAGTTGTTAAGTATGTTCAAGAAAATTTTCTGATTCAGTATGTGGACGTACCTACTAGAGAAGGTGCAAACCTTGACCTACTCTTGGAAAATAAGGCAGGGCAGGTGTCTGAGGTGTCAGTGGGGGAGTACTTTGGGGCCAGTGACCATAATTCTATTAGTTTTAAAACAGTGATGGAAAAGGATAGACAAGATCTAAATGTTGAAGTTCTAAATTGGAGAAAGGCCAATTTTGACAGAATCAGACAAGAACTTTCAAAAGCTGATTGCGCGCAGATGTTCGCAGGTAAAGGGACAGCTGGAAAATGGGAAGTCTTCGGAAATGAGATAACGAGAGTTCAGAGATTGTATATTGTTGTTAGGGTGAAAGGAAAGGCTGGTTGGTGTAGGAAATGCTGGATGACGAGAGAAATTGAGGGTTTGGTTAAGAAAAAGAAGGAAGCATATGTTAGATATGGACAGGATAGATCGAGTGAATCCTTAGAAGAGTATAAAGGCAGTAGGAGTATACTTAAGAGGGAAATCAGGAGGCCAAAAAGGGAACATGAGATAGCTTTGGCATATAGGGTTAAGGAGAATCCAAAAGGTTTTTTCAAATATATTAGGGACAAAAGGGTAACTAGGGAGAGAATAGGGCCGCGCAAAGATCAGCAAGGCGGCCTTTGTGTGGAGCCGCAGGAGATGGGGAGAATACTAAATGAGTATTTTGTATTAGTGTTTACTGTGGAAAAGGACATGGAAGATATAGGATATAGGGAAATAGATGGTGACATCTTGAAAAATGTCCATATTACAGAAGAGGGAGTGCTGGATGGCTTGAAATGCATAAAAGTGGATAAATCCCCAGGACCTGATCAGGTGTATCCTAGAACTCTGTGGGAAGCTAGGGAAATGATTGTTGGGCATCTTGCTGAGATATTTGTATCATCAATAGTCACAGCTGAGGGGACGGAAGAATGGAAGTTGGCTAACTTGGTGTCATTATTTAAGAAAGGTGGTAAGGACAAGCCAGGGAACTATAGACCGGTGAGCCTGACATCGGTGGTGAGCAAGTTGTTGGAAGGAATCCTGAAGGACAGGATGTACATGTATTTGGAAAGGCAAAGGCTGATTAGGAATAGTCAACATGGTTTTGTGTGAGGGAAAGCACGTCTCACAAATTTGATTGAGGTTTTGAAGAAGTAACAAAGAGGATTGATAAGGGCAGAGCAATAAACGTGATCTATATGGACTTCAGTGAGGCATTCAACAAGGTTTCCCATGGGAGATTGATTAGCAAGGTTAAAATTCTTGGAATACAGGGAGAACTCACCATTTGGATACAGAACTGGCTCAAAGGTAGAAGACAGAGGGTGGTGGTGAAGAGTTGTTTTGCAAACGGAGGCCTGTGACCATTGGAGTGCCACAAGGATCAGTGCTGGGTCCACTACTTGTTTATCACTTATATAAATGACTTGGCTGTGACTACAAGAAGTATAGTCAGTAAGTTTGCAGATGACACCAAAATTGGTGGTGTAGTGGACAGTGAAGGAAGTTACCTCAGATTACAACAGGATCTTGATCAGATGGGCTGAGGAACGGCAGATGGAGTTTAATTTACATAAATGTGACGTGCTGCATTTTGGGAAAGCAAATCTTAGCAGGACTTATACACTTAATGGTAAGGTCCTAGGGAGTGTTGCTGAACAAAGAGACCTTGGCGTGCAGGTTCATAGCTCCTTGAAATTAGAGTCACAGGTAGACAGGATAATGAAGGCGGCATTTGGTATGCTTTCCTTTATTGGTCAGAGTATTGTGTACAGGAGTTGGGAGGTCATGTTGCAGCTGTACAGGACATTGGTTAGGCCACTTTTGGAATACTGCATGCAATTCTGGTCTCCCTTCCTATCGGAAGGATGTTGTCAAACTTGAAAAGATTTACAAGGATGTTGCCAGAATTGGAGGATTTGAGATATTGGGAGAAGCTGAACAGGCTGGGGCTGTTTTCCCTGAAACGTCAGAGGCTGAGGGGTGACCTTATAGAAGTTTATAAAAATCATGAGGGGCATGGGTAGGGTAAATATACAAGGTCTCTTCCATTGAGTGGGGGAGTCCAGAACTAGAGGGCATAGGTTTAGGGTCAAAGGGGAAAGATATAAAAGAGACCAAAGGGGCAACCTTTTCATGCAGAGGGTGGTGTGTGTGTGGTATGGACTGCCAGAGGAAGTGGTGGAGGCTGGTACAATTATCACATTTAAAAGGTATCTGGATGGGTATATGAATAGGGAGGGTTTGAAGGGATATGGGCTGGGTGCTGGCAGGTAGAACTGGATTGGAGTGGGATATCTTGTTGGACTTGGACGAGTTGGACCAAAGGGTCTATTTCTGTGCTGTACATCTCTATGAATCTATGACTCTATAAGGAAGGACCTCTAGAAAGAGTAACATAGTTAACATTCTAGATCTGTGACTTTCTCTCCAAATGAGAAAACTTTAAATATTATCAGGTTTCATCAAGTCCAGGGTAAGATGTGGAAGGTGCTGACAAAAATCGATTGTCACTTTTGTTCCTACTTCCTTCTCTTCCCCATCATTTTCTCTAAACTCGTACTTGCTTAACTCCTGTTAAAATCAGAATAATTTTCAATTTTGATGAAGGTCTGTCTGGAGAGATTTCTTGACTGACTGAACATTTCTCACATTTTTGGATTATATGTCAGAAGACCAATTGTCAAATGGACGTTCTGAGTTCTTGCTGATATTATTTCTTCATGTGCAATAATTTCTTTCTCACTGCACTGTCAGTCCATTTGAAGAATGAGAAAGCCCAAGAATTTAGTTTCCTTTTGCCCGCGATTGTTGCAGCAACAGAACTACCGTCTCCACTGTTTAAACCTTATTCATATTTCTTCTCTTACAGGGACTCTGGTCCATGAGACACACAGATTGTCCAATTTGTCTTAGTGACCATTTAAACTCCAGTAGAAAAATACCAATTCTCCTTGCAGTCTATGTCCACAACATCCATGTCAACATTAATGCAACTTGACAAGGAGTGACCACATCTTACGATTAACGACACCAAGCAACCTATCAAGTATAGAACTCACCCGCTGATGAAACAAAATCAGTAAAACCAAGATCTGAGAATTCATGTTAATCAAAAACTAATAAAAAGTTATGACACACAAGCCAGGAATGAAAACCAAAAATTCAGCCCATTCAGCTCACTCCTTCCACTGGCTGCATGAATACATAGGAACCCAGGAAATCTGAGGAGTTGGCCATTCAGCTCTTTGAGGTGCCTCCATTAATTCAACACAATCATGGCTGAACTTCTACTTCAGCTCCACACAATACCCTTATGATCCAAAAACCTGTCAATCTCCGATGTGAATACCACTCAACAACTAAGCATCATCGGTTCTCTGCAATAGAGAATCCTAAAGGTTCATAACTCCTTCAGTGAATTATACAACCAATCCAAGGATACAATTTCACCCATCTTAATTGACCTACCATTTAATCACCATATCATTCTAACATGCTGAACTGCTGTGGAGCAGTTCCTATCCACACAGGTCTTGCTGAAATCATTCCACTTACTTTGTATCTGGTAGTTTTCCTGGGTTCCAATCTGGGTAGCTAGAAATAAAAGTAGTATTAACTTGATTATTAATGTAAGAAGCACCATAATGAATGATCACATGACAAAACAAAACTCCAAAACCATTGTCGATAGAGACAATACATGATAGTTGCTAAAACTTTGCAAGAATCAGAACTTCTTTTTCCAACTTGCCCTTTTTTAACAGCCAATGCATCTCTTCAAACTGAATAATCATCTTACAATAATATTGTTAGTCAAATAATACAAACGGGGGAGGCACAAAAATACGGTATTTTGTGATATATAGTTCACTACTGCAAACTGTAAAGCATCAGTGTAACTTCAGAAACTAACATCACAATATTAGGTTCAGGAAAATTATTTAAACATCCTGCAACCTTATATGCTATCAATAAAAAAAACTGGCACAAACACCAAGGTCAGTGATCAATTCCTAATGTTAATACATACACTCTTTGAAGAAGCAGACAACGTAGTTTGTGTAATGGATCATTCATATGGCCATTCCAATCCTGTACAACAAGAGGAAGATGAGGACGTTTCATTAACGAAAGAGTGTTTCAATAAGAAAAGGCTGTACAATTACAAATAGATAACATTTCAGCTTCTGTAGTCAAAATCAAAAACTCCAGTAAGTAGAATTATGTCTGTTTATTCAAGCAAATTAACCAATAGCATGCTTGTGTGCATTATACAGAGCAGTGAGGACAGTGAATGTGAAAGTCTCTAGTCAGAAGGTTACTTAAAAATCACACCCATTTTACAAGACATCATGTGAACTCCTTGATTATAACTTTGGAACTTATGGTTATTTACTTGTATTCCGTATTCAGGTTGAACAAATCTGGATACATACTGTGTGAACTAATACAACTAACACGTCACTCTCAATCAAACCAGAGCATACAAATTTAAAATGTAATATATCTGCCAAAGCAAATTTAAATGCAATTATTTAGATTTGTGAAGCAACATTATGAATTAGAATACAGCCATGAATTCATAACATAAGCTGTAATGTCAGAATCTAATCAAGGAGAACAAATTTTAAAGAGTATAAAATGTGGAGGGACATTCATAAGGAGGAAATTGGGCAGGGTGGGGGGAATTTAAGATGGCAGCAATCTAACAGGTCTGCCTTGCTGAGCTCTGCACCACAATCAGAGCAAAGTAGTGCTTTCTCCCTCCCCTCACTCGCCATTTTCAAAAAAATCAGAAGCGTAAAGTCCCCAGAATTTCTAAATATCACTGTTAATGTTCAGGGATGACTCAAGGAAAGGAGCCGCGTGGATTGCAACATGCATGGCACGCCTCTGCGGCAACGGACATGCCCATGTTCATCAAACTCAGAGAGAAAATTGAATCAGCACTGGAGGACCAGACTGGAACCGACCTTGGTCATGCTACAAAAGCATGAGAAGGAGATCCAACATCTCTGGCAACACACTGAGGTGGAGCAACGAACTGCAGTTTTGGAGACCATGGCGGATTCAGGCCCTGGAAAAACGGGTGTGGGCCTTAATTGAGCAGATCGACGGCCTCGAAAATCGAGGACAGAGAAAGAATATCTGCATTATCGAGTTCCCAGAATGAGAGGAAAAAGATCAGCTGGTCAGCTTCCTGGAGCAATGGCTCCTGCAGGTCCTGGGACTGGGAGCCGAATCAGGTCAGGTGCGAGTTAAGCGGGCCCACTGGGTCACAGTGTGCAGGCCCGGATCGAAGCAGTGCCTCCGCCAGGTCCTAGCTCAATTTCAATGCTACAGAGACAAACAAATGGTTATGGAGGCTTCCAGAATGCTGAGGAAAAATCTATAAGCCCTGATCTACAAGGGGTCGAAAATCATATATTTTTTAGGACTTTTCCGGGGCTCTGATTTGAAAGAAGAAATCTTATGATGAAGTAAAGAAGAGGCTGAGAGACTTGAACATTCAATATTCTGTAGGGTACCCGGCAGTGTTGAGTGAGGCTCCTTGCATAATTTTGATTCAGCAGAGAAGGTAAATGATTTTCTAGATGCTTTAAAATAGACTGGTTGGGGCAAATACTATGGGCAATAGTGTTTCCTTTGTTCCGTTGTTTACTTTGTGTGCCTGATTTGCTCCTGTAATAGGTGAAGTTGTTTCTCCTTTCTCTTTCTTGTTATTTTTGCTAGTCCCTGTTATTTCTTCTTTTTTGGTTAGGATTTCTTTTATTGACAACAAGCGGGGTCAATGAATGGGCGAGATGGGTTGAGTACACACTTTTAATTCCCATGTGTATAAGATATATGTCTTCTTTGTTTCTGTTTTGCCTGGTTTTGGAGCACTGCTTTAGTTAGAACGAGCCATGAGGAGTTAGGGATTAAGTGACTGCCTCCTGTGGACAAGGGGAAAGTCTCCAGTTATTTGTCTTTTGTTTATTTTAGGAGTGGTTATTAGAATTTTTGTTTTGTTAGTGTTTGTAGTTGTATTTTTTAGATCTTATGAATCATTTCTTGTCTACACTCAGCACATTATGAGTAGGGTTCTTCCTCTCAGGGGTGGTGGTGGAGGGTCACAGGATCCTTTAGACGGATATGGCTAGTTGTTTGTTTAGATGATGCACCTGGAACATAAAGGGGAGTCACTCACCGATTAAAAGAAAGTGCTATCGAGTCTCAGAAAGGAGAGGGTCAATGTTCTTCTGCTACAAGAAGCTCATTTAGATGATAAGAAGCATCTAAAGTTACAGCAAGGAGGATTCGGCCAGTTGTTCTTCTCATCTTTTAATTCCAAATGCAGAGGAGTGGTTAGACTAATACAGAACAATCTACCATTCCAGTTGATAGACCATATTAAGGTTGAGCATGGGGGATTTATGATCCTCAAAGCCTTAATACATGGGAAGGAGTACGGCATTTTGAACATCTACTGCCCTTCAGCACACGCCCTCAAATTTTTAACTGATGCACTTTCTTGGCTGATGGCCCTTGCAGTGCGCCACACAATTATAGGGGGAGACTTCAACCGTCTTATGGATCCCAAGGTGGACAGGATGCCAAGAGGTCTTTCGGGCACCTCCCTGTAATCCAAACAGTTGGTGGCCCTATGTGGGGACTTGGGATTGGTGGATGTGTGTAGGTGTCTTCACCCTAAGGGAAGGGATTTCACTTTCTTTTCCAACGTGCACACAAGGATCGATATATTTTTTGCTCCAGCAACTTTTTTGGATTTGGTACTAACCTGTAAGATTGGGAATATAGTCAATTCAAACCATGCGGCAGTGTACTTGGAGGTTAAGATCGAGGTAATGGGACAGATACATGACATTGGCGCATGGATCCTTTTCTCTTGAAAGATAGTAAGTTTATTGAGTATTTTACAAGGGAGTTTAAGACTTTCTGGTATATTAATTTGGGTACGGCCAGTAACCCATCGGTGCTCTGGTATAATGCCAACACTTATTCAAGAGGTATAATTATCTCGTACTCAGCAACCCGGAAGAGACAGAGGGGAGAGCAACAGCGTGTACTTGAGGCCCAGTTGAAGGCAGCCGAGACGGCATATTTTGGCAGACTTTCTGTGACTAAGTTATAGTGGATTACAGCTCTCCGTGCTGCTCTGAACTCCGCGCTCACCCAGGTAGTGAAGAGAGAGGTCTCCTTTGTGAAGCAAAGACTATTTGAGCACAGTGATAAGCAAGGTAGATATCTGGCATATCTGGCGAGGAAGAAGAGCGCTCCTCGATCTATCATGTCCATTAGAGAGGGTACTGGTACTCCCACTCACAAGTCCAAAAAGATCAACGCAGTATTTAGGAAATTTTATACAGTTATATTGATTGGAGGGCTGTGAGGATGGGTTGGTGAGGATGGAGTCCTTTTTTTGAGAACTTGGATCTTCCAGGTATAACTTCGGAGCAGGCCTCCCTTTTGAATGTCCCTCTGACAACACAAGAGATACAAGCGGCAGGAAGGCAGCTCCAACGTGGCAAAGTACCTGGCCCAGATGAGAGTTTTATAAGGATTTTATAAACATGTTGGCTGAGCCAATGTTGGGCACATATAACCATTAGCGAGTTTTGAGAAGATTTGTAGCTCAGGTTGAGGTTCTAGATATAGGTTTGTTCGCTGAACTAGAACGTTCATTTCCAGAAGGTTCGTCACCATACTAGATAACATCTTCAATGAGTCTCCGGATGAAGCACTGTTGATGATTCCTGCTTTCTATTTATATGTTTGGGTTTCTTTGAGTTGGTGAGATCATTTCCAGCGGTGGTGTAATTTCCTATGGTGATGTCATTTCCTGTTCTTTTTCTCAGGGGGTAGTAAATCGGGCCCAAGTCAATGTGTTTGTTGATAGAGTTCCGGTTGGAATGCCATGCTTCTAGGAATTCTCATTGACTTGGGCCCAATTTACTACCCCCTGAGAAAAAGAACAAGAAATGACATCACCATTGGAAATGACACCACTGCTGGAAATAATATCACCAACTCAAAGAAACACATACATAAATATAAAGCAGGAATCTTCAGCAGTGCTTCATCTGGAGGCTCATTGAAAATGTTACCTAGTATGGTGACAAACACCTGAAAATGAACTTTCCAGCTCAGCGAGCAAACCTATATCCATGTATAACCATCCATATAGTCAGGACTGCCTCCCGCCCTCTCTCAGGGAGGCTAAAGGTTTCCTTATTCTTAAGAGAGGGAACGATCCTGAGGACTGCACCTCGTATAAACCCATCTCGCTGCTAAATGTGGATTTTAAAATTCTGTCAAAAACCTTATTGTTGAGGCTGCAGAAGGTATTGCCCTCTATTGTAAAGGAAGACCAGATAAGTTTCATTAAGGATCGCAGCTCCTCTAACAACATCAGAAGAGTGTTGAATATGGTCCAGATGTGTCAACAAAGGTCGATCCTGGGCTTGGTAGTCTCCCTAGATGCGGAAAAAGCATTTGATCAGGTAGGTTGGCCATACCTTTTTTATGTCTTGGAACAGTTTGGTCTTGGGGGGAGTCTTCACCAGGTGGGTGGCAGTGTTGTATAACGATCTCATGGCAGTAGTTCTCACGAGGGGTATAAAATCAGACAATTTTATTATTGGTAAAGGCAGCTGACAATGGTGCCCCTTTTACTTTAGTGATCGAACTGCTGGTGGAGACTATTCTGAAAGAACCCAAAATAGTTGTCCCAAAAGTGGGAATAGGAGAGCATAAAATCAATCTCTATACAGACGATGTTCTACTCTTTCTGGCTAACCTGACAATGTCTGTGCCCCGTTTAATACAAAATATCAATTTATTTGGCTCTTTATCGGGGAAAAAATTAATTTTGTGAAATCCAAGGCCATACCTATGGGGGGGTCTTGTACCTGACCTTGAAGCTGGAATTCGATTTCTTTTTAGGTGGTCACAGGGAGGTTTCCTATATTTAGGTATTTTCATTACCCCTGCCTTTCACCAACTGTATGAAGCTAATTTTGTACAATTGCTCAAGAGGATAAGACAAGACCTTCAGCATTGGGAGGTGCTACCAATATCCTGGTTGGGTCAAATAGCTCTCATGAAAATGAATGTTCTTCATTGCCTGCTATACCCCATGCGAACGCTTCCTCTGGTGCTACTTAGGCAAGTACTGTGGAGACTTAATGGTTGACTTGGATCTTTCATTTGGCACCGCAGGCCCCCTTTTATTAAGTTTGCTGAGCTGTAGCTTCCACAGGAAATGGGGAGGTTGGGGGGAGGTGTCTGTAGAGCTCCCAGACTTCAAAAGATATCAAATAAGTTCTTTATTATCTTATGTGAATGATTGGGCTTGTCAGGATCCGAGGTCAATGTGGCTCGATATTGAGACTCCCCAAGCAAAATGTCCCCTTATTAATTTGCTATTTATGGACAGGATGAAAACTGTCGCTGAATATTGTAAAAGTCCAATCATCATTAACACGGTCAAAGGGTGGAGAATGATACGACAAAGCGAGGGTAATTTACATAAGACCTCCCCGCTCACCCCCATATGAGGAAGTTTCCAGATGAAGGGCTTTTGTCTGTCGATTTTCCTACTCCTCAGATATTGCCTGACCTGCTGTGCTATTCCAGCACCACTCCCTTGACTCTAATCTCCAGCATCCGCAGTCCTTACTTTCGCCCATAGTAGGAACACCAGGATTTCAGCCGGGATTGATAGATTCCGGCTTTAAATTATAGGAGTCTAGGGGAGTCTCCTGTGGGAGACCAATTTGAGGGGGAGGCCAGGATGTCATTTGATCAGATGAGTCATATATATGGGTTATCTATTAGAGACTTCTTCTGCTATTTTCAGATCAAGGACTTTATACAGAAAAGGTCCACGCTATTTGTTCATCCCTCCGATGTGGACAGGAGAGTGCTTCACTCCACAGGCAGTCTCTCAATTAGTACCCTCCATCATTTACAGGGATGGGGTGCCTCAGGAGATATTGAAAAGCTTTAGAGAATCTGGAATCAAGAATTGGGAGCAGAAATTTTGTCAGAAATATGGGAGGATATCTGGGATATTGTGAAAAAGATTTTGATTTGTAATAAAACGCAGGCCATGCAACTGAAGATTATCCATAGGGCCCATCTGGCCCCAGAGCGGCTAGCAAAAGTTTAAAAAGAAGCATCTCCAAGGTGCCCTAAATGTAAAACAGACATCGGCAGTCTCACACATTGCTTGTGTTCGTGCCGTGAGAACCATAGATATTGGAGCACCATAGCAAATGTGTTGGATATGATCTTAGGGACTGAGATTAAGGCAGATCCCTCCTTCTGGGAAAGCCAAATCTACCTTCCCTAGTTGAGCACAGGAAAAAACTGTTTAATATTCTTACAATTGCGTGAGGAAGAACATTCTGATGAGCTGGGTCTCAGAAAAGCCCCCCTTGTCCTTTCGGGATGGCGTAGGTTAGTGAGGAAGCATGTTCCCCTGGATGTCTCTACAAGTATGGTGCACCAGAAAATTGAATTTTTTAATAAGACGTGGCGGCCCTTTTTGAATCACACAGAAGTAGACTTGTCAGCCATACTGATTAGGGTCTTCGTGCAGCCAGGAAGACTGTATCTGGTCGGCTGGGAACCCTGAAAGGAAGAATCCCAAATAAATACAAGTATGTTATCTGATGCTCCTGATGATGGGAGCTTTGGTGGGGTGGCACTGAGTGGTGTAAGTTAAGTTAGTTTAGCTCAGTTCAAACTAATTTAATGTAATTTATTATACCTGATTTTTTATTGAAGTGTAGTATGAGAAGATTGCTTTTTTTTTGGTAGTTTTGATTTGTTTTGTAGAGTAGAGTAGTAGTTAGTTTATTGTTATAGTACAATAATCTTATGGTACAATCTTTTTTGTAATTTTATAATTTTGTAATAAAAATGTAAACATCTTTTTCAATAAAGAGGAGGAGGAAAGCAGGAAGACAAACAGGGGATTGGAGACAGCTTTGGCAGATAAGGTTAACGATAATGGAAAAAATTTCTACAAATACACTGACAGCAACTCGAGACAGTAGGATCCCTTAAAGATCAAAAAGGTTGTCTTTGTGCTGAACCTCAGGAGATGGAAGAGATATTAAATGAATATTCCAAATCACTTTTTACTGTTGAGAAAGAAATGGAGGCTATAAAGAATTTGGGGAAATAATTATTCATGTTTTCAAAATAGTTCACATCACAGAAGAGGAAGTGCTGGAGATCGTAGAAAAGATAAACATTGATAAGTCTCCAGGACCTGATCTCGTGCATCACAGGACATTGTGGGAAATTAGGGAGGAAATTGCGGGGTCCCTAACAAAAATACAGTCCGTTCTGCTATAACACAGTGGTTACATTCTCGTGCAATTCCTTGTTATAAGAAAATCGCATAATAGCTGCACCATTTAAATTAATCGGGCCAGAACTGCATTATAACCAATGCATGCTTTAAAAGTTCACACTTTAGAAAGTGTCCCCAACGTCAATCACCTTACAGTAAATTTGCATTAACAAAATACGCATTATAGCAGGGCATCCTGTATTTGAATCATCTATCAATACAGGTGAAGTACCAGAGGACTGGAGGGTGAGTAATGTTATGCCACTGTTTAGGAAAGGCTGTAAGGAGAAGCTGAAAACGATGGAGCTGTGAGTCTGACATTCGTGGTGGCTAAGTCGTTGGAGGTGATTTAGAAAGATAGTATTTACGTGCATTTGGAGGGACAAGGATTGATTAGGGATAGTCAGCATGGTGTTGTGAGAGGGAAATCGTGTTTTTTTTGAGGAAGTAACCAAAATTTCTTTACATAGAGGATGATCTGCGTGTGGAATGAAATTTCTGACAAATAGGTGGATGTAGGTTTAAATGTTTAAAAGACATTTGGATGGGCGCATGTTTAGGAAAGGTTTGGAGGGATCTGGGCCAGGAACCGGCAGGTGGGCCAAGCCTAGTTTGGAATTATGTTCGGCATGGACTGGTTGGACTGATGCTGTATGACTCTATGACTGATGAGCGCAGAGCATTAGACGTTGTTTACTTGAACTTTAGTATAGGCTTTGACAAGGTTCTGCATGGTAGAGTAGTTAGTAAAGTTAGATCGCATGGGATTCAGAGTGAGCTTGCCAATTGAATACAAAATTGGCGTGATGTTAGGAGACAGAGGGTGGTGGTGGAGGGTTTTTTCAGACTGGAGGTGTTCCAAAGCGGTCGGTATTGAATCCACTTTTGTTTGTCATACATATAAATGATTTGGATGAGAATATAGGAGGCATGGTTAGTTTGTTTGCAGATGACACCAAAACTGGTGACATAGAGGAAAGTGAAGAAAGCTATCGAAGATCACAAAAAAGATCTTGATCAATTGGGTCAATGGGCTAAGGAATGGCAGAGGGAGTTTAACTTGGGTAAATGCGAAGTAATGCATATTGGTAAAACAAACAAGGGCAGGACTTATACAAATAATAGTAGGGCCCTGGATAACGTTGTAGAACAGAGAGTCCCAGGAGTTCAGGTACATCGTTCTTTGAAATTTGCATCATAGGTTGTCAGGGTGGTTAAGAAGACATTTAGTATGCTTGCCTTCATTGCTCAGACCTTTGAGTATAGGAGTTGAGAAGTCCTGCTGAGGTTGTACTGCACATTGGTGAGGCCTCTTCTGGAATACTGTGTGCAGTTCTGGTTGGGAAGGACATTAGCAAACTTGAGAGAGTTCCAAAAAAGATTTACCAGGATGTTGCTGGGAGCAGAGGGTTTGACATGTAAAAATAGACTAAAAAGGCCGGGACATTTTTCACTGGAACTTAGGAGGTTGAGGGATCGCCTTGTAGAAGTTTATAATATCATGACAAGTACAGATAAGATGACTGACAAAGGTCTTTCCCCTATGGTGGGGGAGTTCAAAACTAGGGGGCATATTTTTTAAGGTGAGAGAAGAAAAATTTAAAAATAACATGAGGGGCAGCTTTTTTGCACAGAAAGTATTTTTTCTGTGGATTGAACTGCCAGAACAAGTGGCGAATGCAGGTACAGTTACAACATTTAAAAGGCATTTAGATAAGTTCATGAATTGGAATGTTTTGGGGAGATATGAGCCAAGCGCAGGCAGGTGGGACTAGTTTAGTTTGGGAACATGGTTGGTATGGACTGGTTGGATTGAAGCATGTGTAATGAGTCATACACATTTCTATGCTGTATGACTCTATGGCTCGATAAATGATGTCAGAGATCATTAGAATTAAATATTACCAAGGAACTCACCTGGAGAGTATCAATTATTTTGTCACACAATGAGCAGCAGTGTGGAAGCACCACAGGCAAATAACCAAGAAAATCCTTTATGTTTTGCAGAATAGGAGTTTTCCTTTTTGTCTCAAGGACAGATTCTTCTTCACATGGCTCGTGATGCTCCTCAACTATTTCGTAATCAGATTCAGTGTCGGAATCAGAGTCAAACTTACTTTGACAATTTGGGAACTCACTGAAATGTCTCTCTTTTTTACGAGAACCATCACCACTTATTCCTTCCCGTTCAGATCCAGGACTAGACTCTCCAGATGAAGGATCATAGCCATAGTTGACTAGTGGTTTGAGTACAGTGCCTTGACCTTTTGTCAATGGCTTTTCTTCAATGCTACCATCTCGAGAAGTATTAGTGGATTGGTTTTGTTGCGGAGAATTGTCACTTTTTCCATGTTTCAAAGATGCTCTTTTCTTCTTGATTTGCTTAAGAATCTTCGGCAATGTGTCAAGTGTAAGTTTGTCTTTAGGAAAGCTCTTCACTTCATCCAGATCCTTAGATGAAAGGCCAAGAGCAGCTAAAATATTACTTGTCTTCTGTGAACTGACTGGTTTTTTAATATGTGGCGACAACTGGTTTTGCTGCTGAGCCTCAAAGGAAGGCAAACTGCTTTTAGCAGTGTTGATTTTGCGAGAAGATGCAGTAACTGTAGTCTCATCGTGAGACTGCAGTTCAAAGTTCTGACTGGATTCCACATCTTCTTCAATTTTCTGATCCCTTCCTAAATGTATCGTACCATATGGAATGTGGCTCAGTTTCTCAAATTCTATTTGAACAGGGGATTGGTCAGATAGGTCAACATTTGCAACTTGAAAATGAACCTTTTTAGCACAGCCAATTATGTTCTGACCCTTTGACATTTTATCAGTGGACTACATCAAGTCTGTATCAAAAAGTGTGGCGCTCGAGAAACACAGATCTGCAAAAAGTATGTTGGGCCCTTAGTAGTAATAGGAACTTTTACAAATGTTGTCCAGCTTTATGAAAACAAGGTTAAATAATTTTGCCGATGTTTCTGAGCTGAAAGGTAAAGAAAAAATGTCAGAACAAAGTATTTAAATCACTTGTAAGTCAAAATTTTAAAAATTAACTAAAACATTTACAGCAGTTTGAAGCGATATTTTAAACACCATAAAATAACAAAATGTTTCATTTACATCAATTTGGATATACAAATATCTAGCAAAGTTTGGAAAATTGTGAATCTACAATATACAACCTGACGTGTACTAAACAATGAGGAAAATGAGTATAATTGGCTTCAAGAGAACATAGTTTGCTGGAATGGGCAGATAATGTGACTAATCAAATTCAATACAGAAAACTGTCCAGTGATATTGAAGAAGACATGGTGCAATTTTAAAAGGAATATGAGAAGAAAGACACCCTGAGACTGTTTGTGCAGGTGGCAGGACAGTTTAGTGAAGTCATTAATGTAGCTTATGTAATCATGGGCTTCACAAAGAGAAGCACAGATTTCAAAAGTTTCTTCTAAACCTATATAAAATCCTCATTTGACCGCAGCTGAACTAGTGTGCTATTCTTGGCATTACACTTCAGGAAGGATGTGAAAGCTTTGGAGAGGGTAGAGGGAAAAATTACTCAAACAGTTCATAGGATAAGACATTATGATTACGTGGATGGCCTGGAGAAACTAGAGATTTTCTCCTTAGAGCAAAGAAAGCTAAGAAATTTAATAGAGGTGTTTAAAATCAAAAAGGGTTTAGACAGAGTAAATAAAGAGAACTGTTTCGATTGGCTGAAAGGGGGTAAGTTTAGGTTGACTGATAAAAGGTGCAAAGAGAACATAAGGAAAACCTTCATAAAAGATGTGTGTTCGCCATCTGATAGAATGGTGGATGAATAATCATTTTCAAAAAGAAGCCTGACCGAAGGCAAAAATGTTTCTGGGTTATGGGAAATGAGAAAGGAAATGTGATGAACCAGATTGCTCTCTGAAAGTTGGTGCAAACTCAAACATGTGCCTGCACTGTTCTATACCAGGCAAAACTAGAAACGAAAGTCAGAACCAGCACATGGATGTGCAAACTTTGTATCGTTGCTATACGGGAGATGGTGAAAAATCAATGTCCCAGTAAAAGCTTCACTTTATTTCCTATGAAATATAACTGTTGTGGTTCTGTTCGCCGAGCTGGGAATTTGTCTTGCAGAACAGAACCACAACAACGAGCACCCGAGCTACAAATCTTCCACCAAACTATGAAATATAACTTTCCTGATCAGTGATTGGCCCAGTCAACTTCTTCCTTGATCAGTACTGCACTCATTTCTTTGTGCAACAGAGGGCATACACTTGTAAATAACCACCCAAAAGCAGGAAAAACACAGCTTCCTGTCAACAGTACAATAATCCCTCTTCACGCCAACATGTAGGAGTTGCATTTACAGTTTTGTTTTCACCTAAAGTTTTACAGCACAACTGACCATTGTGATCTTCTGACCACAGAGAAACTGACTGGCTCAAAATGAAAAATGAAAGAGGCTATGGAAGCAGCAGAATCAAAGAACGTTACATCGCAAGTCTTTTTCCAGCTAATGCTGAGAATTTATTGAAAGTTTGATTTATTCATTGCAAAAACTAAAGGATTTTACTGCTCAAGCAATCTTTTCCCACAAAAAAGATATAAAATAGAAAGGCAAATTCTCGTATAGTTGAACTGGTAACGAATTTCCTACCAAAACGATGAAAATTACTACAAATGAAATCAAATTCATAGGCAATGTTTGTAAATGGATGCAATGCATGCACAGACACTTCTACTGCAGCTATCTAGATTAATTTCAAAGCAAATGTAACACAAGGTTTTCCTGCAAAAACAAGGAAGATATGTAAACTTAGGAGTAAATTCAGAAAAGCAAGCAAAGACAACCAATTAGGAAGTGGGAAACATGTTGAGACAAAGATCCAGAAAGAAGCACCAAGTTTTGTCATTTTTATCTGTGAGCACACGTTGCAATTACAATAAATTAGAATTTCTAAATAATTTCCTACATTACCTGAGAAAATCTAACACAAAATGATTTACAAAAATATGCTACTTAGATACAAAACTAACGTGGAATGCAAAATTTCTTGAAAAACTCTAAACCATTTAGTATAATTTGAACTGTTAAGGTGACTACTGCATTCAATATGCCATAGATTAATCATACTTTAACTGGAATTCACCTGCACCAGACTGTGTAAACGTTAAGCTATAAATTAAGAAAAAAAACATACTTTCAATAGAAAAGCAGAAAAGATGAGATACAGTATTCTAAATACAGGGAGCAAAAATTATCATTTTAAACAAGTGTTGTACCCACTGACAACTTCCCTCACAATGTCTGACATTTCAGCACCATACCGTATGCCACACTGGCTGCATTCCTATGTCTCCACACTACAATGAGATTATTAGCATTCATTTCTAAAATCCCCAAACCTGGAAGGGCTTTACCAATTTGCATCCCCTCGTAGTGGTATTAATGTTTCACCCCAAGTGGGGGGACTATTGCCATTCACTCCTAGTAGGGGGAATTACCAACCTTCACCCAGATTGGAAGTTACTCCCATTCCTAAAGCAAGTGAGACTTATTGCTATTCCAGATCTCCAATGGTGTATTTTCACAATACCATAACTAGTGGAGCTTACTACTGTCCCTTGCTATCAGTGGGAGTATTAGGGTTCCTCACCTCCCTTGCCCTCATTGGGAATATTCATGCCTTTGACTCCAGGAGAGTATTTCTGGCTTCAGCAGTGGTGGGTGTGGTGTTGGTGGTGGATTACTGCCACCCTCAGTATGGATATTAACTGTTTCTCTTACTGGAGGTATTCATAACACACCCTCCTCGCTAGGTATTTTACTGTCTCCACCACTGGGGCAAATTACCGCCACCTCCCTGTTGTTTATTATTGTGACTTTCAATGGAGAATGTTACACTGAGTAACACTGTACACCTCACTGTCGGCATTACAGCCCTTCATGGGCTATGATTTTTCAGTGAGGTATTAGTGAACCCCCTCACTGGTGGTATGAGTGGCTCTCCCACTCACGGAGTAACAGCACCTTTTCAGAGGGTATTATTGTTCCCCTCAATAACAACACCGCTGCACCCTCACTGATGTTATTATTAACTCCTCACAGGGGGCATTACAGTTCCCTCGCTGGGAGATTCTTCTTCTCTTACAGGTGATACAATACCCCCATCTCTGGGAGATTAATGCCCCCCTTAAGGGATAGTATCCCACAGCAGGGCATTATTGTCCACCTCAAAAGGTATTATTGTCCTTCAGATGGTAATATTGCCCCATCTCTGGAATGATTGCCCACAAAGAGGGCATTATTGTCCCCTCAGGCTTCCATGGTAGGTCTTGGAATGTATCCCACACAAGTACAAGGGGACGACTGTGTTAGTGCCCCTCAGACAGCATTACTGCTCCCTCATCGTGGGTATTATTACTGCCACAACACAGGGGATTATTGCCCTATCATAGGCTATTATTACTGCCCCCTCAGAGAGTATTACAACTGCCCCTCAGTGGGTGCTATTACTACCCCATCAGAGGGTATTTCTACTGCCCCCTCATAGAAGGTATTATTACTGCCCCTCAATGGGTATTATTACTGCCCCATCAGAGGGTATTATTACTGTGCCAGAGGGCATTATTACTGCCCCAGAGGGTATTGTCACTGTCCCCTGAGGGTCTTGTTACTGCCCCTCAAGAGGGTACTACTGCCCCATCAGAGGGCATTACGACTGCCTGAGGGCATTGCTACTCCCCCCTCAGCGGGTATTACTGTTCTCCAGAGGGTATTGATACTGCCCCCTCAGGGGGTATTATTACTGCCCCCTCACAGAGGGCCTCGCTGCCTCTCCTCCTCCCAGTTTCCTATATTTTCCTTATGGCTCTATTCCCCCCCAGATTTTAATATAAGATGGTGGTGGCTCTGCGGGGGGAGCAGACAACCTGCAGTGTGACAGCGCGACTGACTCACTGGCAGTTGTCCTCAGCTGGACCCCTGGGAGAGTGGGTCCGGTGAGGGAGTGGGGGGTGGGTTATTTTGGTTGCTGGGGGTTTAAACCCCTCCGTTTCTGCCCATCCCCCCACCCCACCCCCTCCTCTCTCCAGCTCCTCACCAACTTCCGTTGACCCTCGAGCGGCTGCAGCGGGGGATAGGCCCATGATGCACGGCGTGGCCTCAGCCTCAGCCTCGGCCCCGCCCCTAACCCACTAGCTGCCAGGAATCCCACACCGCACCGCGCGGCCCCACATTGTGCCAGCAATCCCACACCGCACCGTGACACGAGTCAGAAACAGTACAGCGGCTCGCGACCACCCCGCACCGTGCCAGGAATCCCAGGCTGCATCGCGCGACCACCCCAGTGCCAGGAATCCCACACCGCACCGCGCGACCACCCCAGTGCCAGGAACCTTATCCCGCAGCCCTCTCAATGCCAGGAATCCCACAGTGCACTGCGCGGTGGACAGGTGAATGTTATCTTTTGGTCCTATGGTCTTAAATATAAACTTTCCCACTCCATCAGCTGTTTATCCAGGAGTAGGAGCATAGGAACAGCAGTCGGCCATTCATCTCCTCGAGCCTGCTCCACCATTCAGTGGTATAATTGACAGATATCTGTGGTCTAACTTCATGTCCCTGCATTTGGCTCATTTTCCCCCCTCAGATTTTAATATAAACAACTGATCCACTGGAAAAGACACTCTGTTCCTCAGGTAAACTCACTAATTTTCTGACACATATGTTAAGTAAACAAGGCTGTAGCTTCCCGGATACTGGATTAGTGGTGCTGGAAGAGCACAGCAGTTCAGGCAGCATCCAAGGAGCAGCGAAATCGACGTTTCGGGCCAAAGCCCTTCATCAGGAATAAAGGCAGTGAGCCTGAAGCGTGGAGAGATAAGCTAGAGGAGGGTGGGGGTGGGGAGAGAGTAGCATAGAGTACAATGGGTGAGTGGGGGAGGAGATGAAGGTGATAGGTCAAGGAGGAGAGGGTGGAGTGGATAGGTGGAAAAGGAGATAGGCAGGTCGGACAAGTCCGGACAAGTCATGGGGACAGTTACTGAGCTGGAAGTTTAGAACTAGGGTGGGGAAGGGGAAATGAGGAAGCTGTTGAAGTCCACATTGATGTCCTGGGGTTGAAGTGTTCCGAGGCGGAAGATGAGGCGTTCTTCCTCCAGGCGTCAGGTGGTGAGGGAGCGGCGGTAAATGATCAACTGTTTCACATAGTTCTACATACACGTATGGGCCCCAGCTATGCCTGTCTCTTTGTTGGCTATGTAGAACAGTTGATCTTCCGTAATTACAGCGGCACCACTCCCCACCTCTTCCTCCGCTACATTGATGACTGCATTGGCGCCACCTCGTGCTCCCGCGAGGAGGTTGAGCAATTCATCAACTTCACCAACACATTCCACCCTGACCTTAAATTTACCTGGACCATCTCTGACACCTCGCTCCCCTTCCTGGACCTCTCCATCACCATTAGTGATGACCGACTTGACACTGACATTTTTTACAAACCCACCGACTCCCACAGCTACCTGAATTACACCTCTTCCCACCCTACCTCTTGCAAAAATGCCATCCAGTATTCCCAATTTCTCCGCCTCCATCATATCTGCTCCCAGGAGGACCAGTTCCACCACAGAACACACCAGATGGCCTCCTTCTTTAGAGACCGCAATTTCCCTTCCCACCTGGTTAAAGATGCCCTCCAACGCATCTCATCCATATCCCGCACCTCCGCCCTCAGACCCCACCCCTCCAACCGTAACAAGGACAGAACGCCCCTGGTGCTCACCTTCCACCCTACAAACCTTCGTATAAACCAAATCATCCGCCACCATTTCCGCCACCTCCAAAAAGACCCCACCACCAGGGATATATTTCCCTCCCCAGCCCTTTCCGCCTTCCGCAAAGACCGTTCCCTCTGTGACTACCTGGTCAGGTCCACATCCCCCTACGACCCACTCTCCCATGCTAGCACTTTCCCCTGCCACCGCAGGAACTGTAAAACCTGTGCCCACGCCTCCTCCCTCACCTCTATCTAAGGCCCTAAAGGAGCCTTCCACATCCATCAAAGTTTTACCTGCACATCCACTAATATCATTTATTGTATCCGTTGCTCCCGATGCGGTCTCCTCTACATTGGGGAGACTGGTCGCCTCCTAGCAGAGCGCTTTAGGGAACATCTCCGAGACACCCGCACCAATCAGCCACACCGCCCCGTGGCCCAACATTTCAACTCCCCCTCCCACTCTGCCGAGGACATGGAGGTCCTGGGCCTCCTTCACCGCCGCTCCCTCACCACCAGACGCCTGGAGGAAGAACGCCTCATCTTCCGCCTCAGAACACTTCCACCCCAGGGCATCAATGTGGACTTCAACAGCTTCCTCATTTCCCCTTCCCCCACCTCATCCTAGTTTCAAACTTCCAGCTCAGCACTGTGTCCTTGACTTGTCTGGACTTGTCCGACCTACCTATCTCCTTTTTGACCTATCCACTCCACCCTCTCCTCCTTGACCTATCACCTTCATCTCCTCCCCCACTCACCCATTGTACTCTATGCTACTCTCTCCCCATCCCCACCTCCTCTAGCTTTTCTCTCCATGCTTCAGGCTCACTGCCTTTATTCCTGATGAAGGGCTTTTGCCCGAAACGTTGATTTCGCTGCTCGTTGGATGCTGCCTGAACTGCTGTGCTCTTCCAGCACCACTAATCCAGTATTTAACAATTGGTGTCAGCCCAGATAATATGTTGAAGGTGTTAGCCTGCTGTGTGCTGTTGTCTGTGCCATAATTTTTAAACTGATTCTAATCTAAAAAATGAGTTAACAGAGTCTTACATGGATTCAAGCAGTTTTGGAGCAAAGTACAATGTAACTCTGCTAAGTACAAATTCACCTCAAAAACGTCTATGTGTATGTGTGCATGAGGGTTTGTGTGTGTGTGTCTGGGGTGGGGGGTTGTGAGTGTCTGTGAGAGAGAGTGTATATGTGTGTGTGTGTGTGTCTGAGTGTAAAGGGGTCTAAGTCTGTGAGAGGGTGCATGTGAGTGTGGGAGTGTGTGTGTCTGTAGGACACACCAGACACACACTCTTAATCATTCCATTAAGCCATAGTTTCCTTTGTTTATTTTACTCATGTTAATGAGATGTTTAATTCCAGTTGCCCCGCTTCTTCTCTCCTTCCCACTAGTTCATTGTCCAGGTTCCTTTCCTGGTCCCCATTCTTTTCTGATTAGTCAATTCTCTTCAGGTCTCTCTCCATTGTTTAAATCTGCTGCCACACAACTCATAGAGCTATGCTGATTTTTTTAAAACATTCATTCACAGGATGGGAGTATCACTGACTATCACAGCAATTATTGCAGCTCATAGGGCAATTAACAGTCAACTACATGTTGCTGTGGGTCTGGAGTAACATGTAGGTTAGACCAATTAAGGATTGTAGATGTCTTTGCAGAAAGTGAGGACTGCAGGTGCTGAAGATCAGAGCCGAAAAGTGTGGCGCTAAAAAAGCACAGCAGGTCAGACAGCATCCAAGGAGCAGGAGAGTCAATGTTTTGGGCAGAAGCCCTTCATCAGGAGTGTGGAGGGGGAAGGGGCTGAGAGATAAATAGGGCCTTGGGTGTTGGGCTGGGGGGAAGGCAATAGGTGGGTGCAGATTTGGGGTGATAGTGATGGGTCAGTGTGGACGTTGGAGTGGACAGATTGGAAGGAAGATGGACAGGTAGGGCAGGTCAAGAGGACAGTGTTGAGTTGGAGGGTTGGATCTGGGATGAGTTGGGAGGAGGGGAAATGAGGAAACTGGTGAAATCAACGTTGATGTCATGTGGTTGAAGGGTCCCAAGACGGAAGATGGGGCATTCCTGCAGTTGTCGAGTGACTTGGATTTGGCGGTAGAGGCAGCCCAGGACTTGCATGTCCTCTATGGATTGGGAGGTGAAATTAGAGTGGTCGGTCACAGGGCGGTGGGGTTGTTTAGTGTGTGTGTCCTAGAGATGTTCCCTGAAACACTCCACAATCTGGCGCCCTGACTCCCCAATGTAGAGGAGACCACAATAAGAGCAACAGATGCAGTAGATGAAGTGGGTGGATTTGCAGGAAAATCTCTGACAGATGTGGAAGGATCCTTTGGGGTCTTGGACGATCACAATTACCTCCCATCTGCATCCACCTATCACCTTCAAACCTACCTTCCTCCTGAACCCACCTCCACTCCCCTATTTATCTCTCATCCCCCTTCCCCTCCATATTCCTGATGAAGGGCTGATGCCTGAAATATCTACTCTCCTCCTTGGATGCTGCCTGACCTGCTGTGCTTTTCCAGCGCCATCCTTTTCAACTCTTGTAGATTTACTTCCCTAAAGGACATTAGTGAACAAAGGTTTCATGATCATCAACAGAGACCTAATTCCAGATATTAATTGAATTCAAATTCCACCATCTGCTGCAGCAGTACTTGGACCCAGGTCCAAAGAATATTACCCGGGATCTGAAGCTACTTGGATGCTGCCTGAACTGCTGTGCTCTTCCAGCACCACTAATCCAGAATCTGGATTAACAGTCCAGTGATAATATTGTTACTCGGCCGTCATCTTGCCTTTGTGTTTGGGATGTTTGAATCTGTTCAATTAGGTTTCCACTGCTGCAAGATAATCGAAAGTCAAAGCCAAAAATGGTATTCTGTTTTTTTTTTGACCTGTCTGCACCTTTGACATGGTTGCCCACACTATCCTCCAATGTCTCTCCATGACGGTCCAGCTGTGTTGGACCTCTCTCACCTTGTACCTAACTCCTCTACCTGTTCATAAACAGTCTATCCCCAATAATGGCGTGTTTTCTTTCTCTCACATCGTTAGCTCCATGTGCTTCAAGGATCTATCCCAGGTCCTCTCCTGTTTCTCACCTTCATGTTGCCTGTTGGTGACATTGTCTGAAGACATTATCTGTTTTTATAAGAGGGCTGCTGATACCCAGCTCTACTTCACTGCCACTTCGCTCCACCTTCCTTATATTATCTGATACTCAATACTAAATGTGCAGAAATATTCTCCAATTAACCATTAGGAAGACTGGAATCCCTATTTTTGGTCCCCCATCAAACTCTGCTTGTTATTCAAAGTTTGGGAGAAGATTTGTAGCTTGGGTGCTTGTTGTTGTGGTTGTGTTCGCCGAGCTGGGAATTTGTCTTGCAAACGTTTCGTCCCCTGTCTAGGTGACATCCTCAGTGCTTGGGAGCCTCCTGTGAAGCGCTTCTGTGCTGTTTCCTCTGGCATTTATAGTGATTTGTATCTGCCGCTTCCAGGTGTCAGTTCCAGCTGTCCGTTGTAGTGGCCGGTATATTGGGTCCAGGTCGATGTGTTTGTTGATAGAGTCTGTGGATGAGTGCCATGCCTCTAGGAATTCCCTGGCTGTTCTCTGTTTGGCTTGCCCTATAATGGTAGTGTTGTCCCAGTCGAATTCATGTTGCTTGTCGTCTGTGTGTGTGGCTACCAAGGATAGCTGGTCGTGTCGTTTCGTGGCTAGTTGGTGTTCATGGATACGGATCGTTAACTGTCTTCCTGTTTGTTATCTCCTAACTCCTAGCTGTCCTTAGCCACTGTCTGAGCCTGACTAGCTTTTGTCTCATATTTGACCTTGAGACAAGATTCCAGCTTTATATTCATGGCATAACTAAAACCACCTACTTCCATCTCTGATACCGGGTCTACCACTTGCACAGCTCATCTGCTGCTCAAACTCTCCACCATGCCTTTGTGATCTCACAACCTGTCTATCCCGATTCAATCCTATCTAACACCTCTCACTCTGGCCTCCATAAGCTCAGAACTCTGCTGCCCATGTCTTCAGTTCTGCCCAGTTGTGTTCACAGTCAGTGTGATGAGAGGTGATCACACCATAGGCTCATACTCCTCTGGCAGAAGGGGAATGGGTGAGCACCAGGCAAAGGCGTGAGGGCCCAGGCAGACCAGTGCAGGAGCCTCCTGTGGCTATTCCTCTGCAATACAGATATACCACTTTGGATACTGTGGAAGGTGATGGTTTCTCAGGGGAAAGCAGCAACAGCCAAAATCATTGCACTGCAGGGAATCACAGTGAAAGATAATGGGAACAAGAAAACAATTTGCTAAAAGAGAAGCCTTAAGCCTATGTGCTTCATACACCAAATATTTGCACTAAAGTGGCTTAATTAATCATGCAGATAGATGATAGGTTTGATAGGGTTGGGATTATGGAGACACGTCTGCAGGTTGACCGGGGATGGGAAGTGAATATTCAGGAATGTTCAGTCTTTAGGAAGGACAAACAAAATGGGAAAAAAGTGGTGTAGTTGCGTTTCTGGTTAAAGACGAAATTAATGTAATAGTGAGGAAACATATTAGCTCTGACCATATGGAACCTGTATGGGTAGAACTGAGAAACACTAAGGGGCAAAAACATTAGCTGGGGTGGTAGATAGACCCCCAAACTGTAGGGGTGATGTTGGGAATGGCAAAAACAGGAAATTAGAGATGCAAGCAATAAAACAGCATCTGTAATTATGGGTGACAATAATTTGTACATAGATTGGCAACAAGGGGAGATGGGCAGAGAAAATTACAGCGTAGTACAGGCCCTTTGGCCATCAATGTTGTGCCGACCTGTGAAGCCCATCTAATCTACACTATTCCATTATCATCCATATATTTATCCCCAGAGTCGGGAAAGATCATAGGCTCTGGGCTGGAATAGTAAGCAAGGAATGGTCAATGCTAATGGAACACTCCTCCTCGCCAAATGTGCTGAACACAATCTGGTAATTACAAACACTGCATTTTGCCAGATAAACAGGCATAACGTCTCCTGGCAACATCCACGCTCCAAACACTGGCACATCATCATACAACCTTGGCACCAACAAGATGTACTGATAACAAGAGCTGTTACTGGTGTTGACGAGAGCTGGGCAGACCATCAACTCATCTCATCTACCATGAGAATGAAGATTTGGCCCAAAAGGAAACACCAAAATCAGAACATTATCAAGAAATTCAATGTTGACATCCTCCAAGACATCAACCATGTACAGATGTTCCAACAAAATCTTCAAGAACAACTGCCTCAATAAATCCCACCGTCCATAGAAGAACACTGGAAACAATTGAAGAATGTTATTATTACATCCTGGAGAGAAACAATCGGGTTCAAGATGAAGAAACATCAGGACTGGTTCGATGATAATGACAAACTACTCCAACAACTTATCCATGAAAAGAGAAAAGCTTTCATCACCTTACAAAATGACAACAATTGATTACCAAAAGGAAACGCTATCAGGAATGCAAGGCTGCAGTCAAGAAGAGCACCCGAAACCTGAAAAACCAATGGTGGAGGAAGAAAGCTCAGGAAATCCAACAACTAGTGACGCCAACAACACTTGAGGCTCTTCAACACAACAAAAGCTATTTTTGGCCCATGCACTCATAATCAAGCACCTCTCAAAAGCAAAGGTGGTTCAACCATCCTGAAGAGCAGCGCTGACATCAATTCGAGATGGAAATAGCACTTTGAAGATCTTCTAAATCAAACTGTCCCATTTGACAAGCGTGTGATCAACAACATTCCAATGAATGTTGATTACTCCCGAAGCAAAATACCAACATTTGAAAAAGTCAAGGAGCCCCGTCCAAACCATGAAAATCAACAAGGCCGCTGGATTCGCTGGAATACCAGCCGAGGTCTACAAAATTGGAAGTAACCTGCTTCATTACCATATGCCTCAACTCCTGACAAGGTCTGGATAAATGAAGATGTACTAGCAGACTTTAGAGACTCAGCAATCTTTACCATCTCCAAAAGGAAAGGTGATTGATCTGAATGGTTTTGAATTGGGGTGGACAAAGTTAAAAATCACACAACACCAGATTATAGTCCAACAGATTTATTTGGAAGCACTAGCTTTTGGAGGGCTGCTCCTTCATCGGGTGGTTGTGGAGAATAAGATCAGAGGACACAGAATTTATAGTAAAAGTCTACAGTGTGATGTAACTGAAATTATATGTTGAGAAAGACCTGGCTTGTTTGTTAAGTCTCTCATCTTTGAGAATGGGCATGTTGGTTTCAGTTCTTTCATATGTAAATCCCAGAATTTCCCTGTTAGCAACAGCAGGAAAGATCCTCACCGGCATCATGAACAACCGGCTCAAGCCTTTAGCCGAGAAGATCCTTCCAGAGACACAAGCCGGTTTTAGATCATTATGTGGAACAATCGATATGATCTTCACTATGCGACAACTACAAGAAAAATGTTGTGAACAACTTCAACCTTTGTATATGGCATTCATTGACCTCACCAAAGCCTTTGACTCAGTATCAAGGGAACTCCTATGGGAGTTTCATCTAACTATCCACCTTCATCTACCTATCGGATTCTCAGCTATCTTCCCCCAGCCCCACCCCGCTCCCATTTATCTCTCAGCCCCCCAGCCCACAAGCTTCATTCCTGATGAAGGGCTTATGCCCAAAACATTGATTCTCCTGCTCCTGGGATGCTGCCTGACCTACTGTGCTTTTCCAGCACCACACTCTCAACTCTAACCTCCAACATCTGCAGTCCTCACTAACTCCCTTGGGATGTCCTATCCACCTATGGATGCCCTGACAAGTACACTCTAATCCTGAGACTCCTCCATAATGGTCAGCAAACAGTAACTGTGAGCCTTTTCAAGTCAGGTCAGAAGTAAAACAGGGATGTCTGATTGCCCCAACTTTTGTTCACCATTTTTACGATGACAATCGTCCACATCACCAAGGATGACCTACCCCCAGGAATCGAAATGGTCTACAGAACAGACGGCAGACTTTTCAATCTTGCCCAGCATAAGTCCAAAAGCAAGACAAGTTCCCTCCTTGAGTTCCAATACACAGGTGATAACAGTGTTACAGCTCTCTCTGAAAATCATCTACAACAGATTCTGACTGCCTTCAACTGTGCATAGACAAAACTTGGACTTACCATCAATTCTAAGAAGACTCAGATCATCTACCAACTGTCACCAAATGAGACAAATCGGATAGAACCATCAATTCAACTTGGCGAAACAACCCTGGAAAATATGGACCACTTTCCATATCTTTGAAGTTACCTCTCCTCCAACGTTGACCTGAATGATGAGATCCAACATCATCTTAAATGCACTGGAACAGTTTTTGGACGTCTCCAAAATGAGTCTTTCATGACAGTGACATCCGATGAGACACCAAAATGTTAGTGTACAAAGCAGTGGTGATCCCAACGTTCCTGTATGCATCAGAAACTTGGACAACGTACCGACAACATCTGAAGGCACTTGAAAAGTTCCATCAACGCTGCGTTCAAATCATCTTGAACATCAGCTGAGACAATCGAAGAACCATAATCAGCGTGCGGAATGAAACACCAAGCGCTGAAGCCTACATCATCAAGAACCAACTAAGATAGAGCGGTCATGTTGTTTGGATGAAAGATGAACGTCTGCTGAAACAAATCTTCTACTCCCAACTTAAGGAAAGCAAACGTAAAAAAGGCGGACAACAGAAGAGATTCAAAGATGTTTTAAAAGCCAACATGAAGAAATGTAACATCAACATCAGCAATTGGGAAACCAATACCGAGGACAGGAATCTCTGGCAAACCATCATCCGAGAAGGAACAGCAACTTCCGAAGCCGACAGATGGGCAGAACGAGAAGAAAAGAGCAGAAAACGGAAAGCGAGGCAGCAACAACCAAAGGCCATTCTACCATCTGGAGCTACTTGCCCTGAATGCAAAAGAACTTTTAGAACCAAGATTGAACTCATAAGCCACCTGAGAGCCCATTAACAGATCAACGGAATGACAACCATCATCCTCAACCTCGCGGGATAGCCACAACGATGACAATCATCTATTTACCTATCCAATGACCACTTAAATGCTCTTAAAGTTGATGAGTCTACTCCTGTTGCAGGCAGTACGTTCCATGCTCCTACTACTCTCTGAGTAAAGAACCTACCTCTGACATCTGACCTATGTCTATCACCCCTCAATTTAAAGCTATGTCGCCTTGTGCTAATCATCACCATCCAAGGAAAAAGGCTCTCACTGTCCACCCCATCTAAGCCTCTGATCATTTTATATGTTTCTAGTAAGTCACCTCTTAACCTTCTTCTCTCTAACCAAAACAGCCTCCAGTACCTCAGCCTTTCCTCATAAGACCTTCCCTCCATACCAGGCAATCCTAGTAAACCTCCTCTGAACTCTTTCCAAAGCTTCCACATCCTTTCTATAATGTGGTGACCAGAGCTGTATACAATACACCAAGTGCAGCTGCAGCATGACCTCATGGCTCCGAAACTCAATCCCTCTGCCAATAAAAGCTAACACACCATGTGCTTTCTTAACAACCCAATCAACCTGGGTGGCAACTTCCAGGAACATGTGCACACGGGCACCACACTACCAAGAGTGTTCTCATTAGCCCAGTTATTCTTGTTACTCCTTTCAAAGTGCACCACCTCACACTTTTGTGCATTTGTCACCTCTCAGACCAGCTCTGCAGCTTATCTATGTCCCTCTGTGATCTGCAACATCCTTCCACATTGTCCACAACTGCACCAACTTTAGTGTCATCCACAAATGTACGTACCCATCCTCATCCAGGTCATTTATAAAAATGACAAACAGAAATGGCCAAAACCGATTTTGCAGTACACCACTAATAACTGAACTCCAGAATAAACATTTCCCATCAACCACCAACTTCTGTCTTCTTACAGCTAGCCAATTCCTGATCCAAATCATTAAATCACCCTCAATCCCAAGCCTCCGTATTTTCTGCAATAGCCTACTGTGGGGAACCATATTAAACACTTCACTGAAATCTATATACACCACATCAACCGCTTCACCCTTATCCACCTGTTTGGTCACCTTCTCAAAGGACTCAATAAGGTTTGTGAGGCACGACCTACCTTTCACAAATCTGTGTTGACTATCCCTAATCAACTTATTCCTTTTCTCGATGATTATAAATCCTATCTCTTATAATCCTTTCCAACACTTTACCCACAACCGAAGTAAGTCTCACTGGTCTATAATTACCAGGGTTGTCTCTACTCCCCTTCTTGAACAAAGGGACAACATTTGCTATCCTCCAGAATTCTGGCACTATTCCTGTAGACAATGATGACATAAAGATCAAAGCCAAAGACTCTGCAATCTCCTCCCTAGCTACCCCCGTTAATCCTAAAATAAATCCCATCTGGTCCAGGGGACTTGTCTTTCCAGAATTGCTAACACCTCCTCCTTATGAACCTCAATCCCGTTTACTCTATTGGCCTGTATCTCAGTTTTCTCCTTGGAAAAAAATTTGTCTTTTTTGCCAGCATATTCTTACCATACCACAGAAAGAGAGAGAGAGATGACTGATAGTGATTTAGCCTGATGGTCACTACATGTCGGGTGAGGGGAGAAGGCAGTTCTTCATGGTTAGCTCAGTTGGTTGAACAACTGGTGCAATGCAAAATGAAACCCAGCAGAGTGGATTCAATTTGTGGTTAACAAGTACTGGTTCCCAGTTTTAGTTCTCAGGAGGGGACCTACACAATCAGTTATAAACCGTGTGAAAGGTCCTTCAAATGTGGGAATTGGCAACAAAGGTGCTGGTTTTATTACCGCCTATGGTCTACCCACCATTTGGCATCTATGACACATACAGCAAAAGTTAACCACATCCTTGTGCATTCCAGGCCAATAAAAATGTTTTGGTACCTTAGCCTGAGTCTCTCGTTCCCCGAGGTGACCTCCTACAGGTAGTTCATGTGCTACAGTAACGCCCCCTGTCTGTATGACAATAGACAATAGACAATAGACAATAGATGCAGGAGTAGGCCATTCTGCCCTTCGAGCCTGCACCGCCATTCAATATGATCATGGCTGATCATTCTTAATTAGTATCCTGTTCCAGCCTTATCTCCGTACCCCTTGACTCCACTATCTTTAAGAGCTCTATCCAATTCTTTCTTAAAAGAATCCAGAGACTGGGCCTCCACTGCCCTCTGGGGCAGAGCATTCCACACAGCCACCACTCTCTGGGTGAAGTAGTTTCTCCTCATCTCTGTCCTAAATGGTCTACCCCGTATTTTTAAGTTGTGTCCTCTGGTTCGGCACTCCCCCATCAACGGAAATATGTTCCCTCCTGCCAGAGTGTCCAATCCTTTCATAAGCCTATACGTTTCAATCAGATCCCCTCTCAGTCTTCTAAACTCAAGGGTATACAAGCCCAGTCGCTTCAGTCTTTCCGTGTAAGGCAATCCTGCCATTCCAGGAATTGACCTCGTGAACCTACGCTGCACTCCCTCAATAGCCAGAATGTCTTTCCTCAAATTTGGAGACCAGAACTGTACACAGTACTCCAGGTGTGGTCTCACCAGGGCCCTGTACAGCTGCAGAAGCACCTCTTTGCTTCTATACTCAATCCCTCTTGTTATGAAGGCCAGCATGCTATTAGCCTTCTTCACGACCTGCTGTACCTGCATGCTTGCCTTCATTGACTGGTGGACAAGAACACCCAGATCTCTCTGAACAGCCCCTTTACCTAATTTGATACCATTGAGGTAGTAATCTGCCTTCCTGTTCTTGCCACCAAAGTGGATAACCAGACATTTATCCACATTAAACTGCATCTGCCATGCATCTGCCCACTCACCTAACTTGTCCAGGTCACCCTGTAATCCCCTAACATCCTCATCACATTTCACCCTACCACCTAGCTTTGTGTCATCAGCAAATTTGCTAATGTTATTGCTGATACCATCTTCTATATCATTTACATATATTGTAAAAAGCTGCGGTCCCAGCACGGATCCCTGCGGTACCCCACTGGTCACTGCCTGCCATTTCGAAATGGAGCCGTTAATCACTACCCTTTGTTTCCTATTAGCCAACCAATTCTCTATCCAATCTAGTACTTTGCCCCCAATCCCGTGCGCCCTAATTTTACTCACTAACCTCTTGTGTGGGACTTTATCAAAAGCTTTCTGAAAGTCCAGGTACACTACATCCACTGGATCTCCCTCGTCCATCTTCCGAGTTACATCCTCAAAAAATTCAAGAAGATTAGTCAAGCATGATTTCCCCTTCATAAATCCATGCTGACTCTGTCCTATCCTGTTACTATTATCCAGATGTGCCGTAATTTCATCCTTTATAATAGACTCCAGCATCTTTCCCACCACTGAGGTCAGACTAACTGGTCTATAATTTCCTGCTTTCTCCCGCCCACCCTTCTTAAAAAGTGGCACAACATTAGCCGCCCTCCAATCCTCAGGAACCAACCCCGATTCTATTGAACTCTGGAAAATAATCACCAGCGCATCCACGATTTCCCGAGCCACCTCCTTCAGTACCCTGGGATGCAGGCCATCAGGTCCTGGAGACTTATCAACCTTCAGACCTAACAGTCTCTCCAACACCAAATCCTGGCAAATAGAAATTCCCTTAAGTTCAGGTCCTTCAGCCACTGTTACCTCAGGGAGATTGCTTGTGTCTTCCCCAGTGAACACAGATCTGAAGTACTCATTTAATTCCTCTGCCATTTCTTCGTTCCCAGTAATATATTCCCCTGCTTCTGTCTTCAAGGGCCCAATTTTTGTCCTAACCATTTTTTTGCCTTGGACATACCTAAAAAAGCTTTTACTATCCTCCTTTATATTCTTGGCCAGTTTACCTTCGTACCTCATTTTTTCTCTGCGTATTTCCTTCTTACTAATCCTCTGTTGTTCTTTAAAAGCTTCCCAGTCCTCCGTTTTCCCGCTTATCTTCGCTAAGTTATACTTTTTCTCTTTTAACCTTATATGCTTCTTTACTTCCCTTGTCAGCCACGGCCGCCCATGTCTCCTCCTGGGATCTTTCTTCCTTTTAGGAATGAACTGATCCTGCATCTTCTGCATTATACACAGAAATATCTGCCATTGTTCCTCCACGGTCTTCCCTGTTAAGGTATTATACCATTGAACTTTGGCCAGTTGCTCCCTCATAGCTCCATATTTCCCTTTATTCAACTGAAATATTGTCACTTCAGATTGTACCCACTCCCTCTCAAATTGCAGATTGAAGCTAATTGTATTATGGTCACTACTTCCCAACGGCTCCTTCACTTCGAGGTCACTGACCAATTCTGGTTCGTTACACAATACCAGATCCAGAATCGCCTTATCCCTGGTCGGCTCCAGCACCAGCTGCACTAAAAATCCATCTCTGAGGCACTCCACAAAGTCTCTTTCTTGAGGCCCGATACCATCCTGATTCTCCCAGTCTACCTGCATGTTAAAATCCCCCATAACAACTGTAGTAACATCTTTGCGACAAGCCAATTTCAGCTCCTGATTCAACTTACCTCCAACATCCAGACTACTGTTTGGGGGCCTGTAGATGACTCCCATGAGGGTCTTTTTACCCTTAGTGTTTCGAAGCTCTATCCACACTGACTCTACATCCCCTGACTCTAGGTCCGCCCGCGCAAGGGACTGAATATCCTCCCTTACCAACAAGGCCACCCCACCCCCTCTGCCCGTCAGTCTATCCTTACGATAACACATGTAGCCTTGAATATTCATTTCCCAGGCCCTGTCCCCATGAAGCCACGTCTCAGTTATCCCCACAATATCGTATCTGCCAATTTCCAAAAGAGCCTCAAGCTCATCCACCTTGTGTCTAATGCTTCGTGCATTCATATATAGAATTTTTAATTTGTTACTGCTCTCACCCTTCCCCTCAACCCTTATTTCACTCAACTTTACAGCATGATGCCTTTTCCAGTTTTCTGCCTCCTTGATACAGTTGTCTTTCTTGACTTCTCTTGTTCTAACTACCCCTTCAATTTCCTTTTTAAACATCCAGCTTGTCCCCTCCCCCCCGCTACTTAGTTTAAATGTAGCGGTGTTGCAGCAGAAAACCTGCCTGCCAGAATGCCGATCCCTGTTCTATTAAGGTGCAAGCCATCTCTCTTGTAGAATTTATGGTTACCATAAAATATACCCCAGTGATCCAAGAACTTGAAACCTTGCTTCCTGCACCAGTTCCCCAACCACACGTTCAAGTCCATTATCTCCTGGTTTCTGGCCACACTAGCCCGAGGAACTGGAAGCAAACTGGAGATAACCACCTTGGACGTCCTGCTTTTTAGCCTTCTTCCTAGTTCTGCGAAGTCTCGCTGTAGTATGTTCCTCCTCTTCTTCCCGACATCATTTGTGCCGACGTGTACCACCACCTCGGGCTCTTCACCCTCGTCCTTGAGGATGTCCTGCACTCTGTCCGCGATGTCTTTCACTCTAGCACCAGGAAAGCAACACACCATCCTTAAATCCCGTCTGCTGCCACAAAAACCCCGGTCAGTTCCTCTCACGATGGAGTCCCCTATTACCACGGCTCTATGTGATGTCCGACTCTTCCGCTCTGCTTCTGCGGCAACTTTTGATGGACAAACATGGCCGCCTTGCGAACTGGTAGTGTCATCAGACTCTACTGTTTCCAAAAGCTTCAACTTGTTCCTGACAGGTACTTCTCCCGGCGTCTCTTGCACCTGTCTCCTCTCTGCCTTCCTCATCGTCTGCACTCTTCTGCTCTCTTCTGGCATGATTGGTGTAATAACATCACTGAAGGTCTTGTCCAGAAAGATCTCGTTCTCTCGGATGAGCCTAAGGTCTTCGAGTTCTTTCGTCAGTGCTGCAATATGCTCGGTCAATTGCTGAATGTGCGCACACTTTCCACACATATACGAGCCAGACACACCAGAGTCATTGACTTGCCACATCAAACACGTAGCGCACTGAACCAGCTGAGCAGTCATGTCTTCACCCTCTTCAACTGTGGTGTAATCTCTTTACTCAACCTCTTTATCAAGATTCCTGAGCTGAAGCCTCACTCTTCGATCTAAACTTCCTTAGACCGTCTTCCTATGGCAACTCTGTGGACTCTTAATTAAGGTTAGAGGAGGAGGGAGGGAGGGAGACCCTACTTTGTAGGGTCTGGGGTTTAGAACACACCCACTCTAATAACAATCACTTACCTACCCGACCGGCTTTGCGCTCCGTCTGAACTTCCGCCCAGCTCCCGCCGCTCTCTGCTGCGAAAAGACCGTTGGCGTCGAGGTAAGTTCTTTATATAACAATCACTTACCTACCCGACCGGCTTTGCGCTCCGTCTGAACTTCCGCCCAGCTCCCGCCGCTCTCTGCTGCGAAAAGACCGTTGGCGTCGAGGTAAGTTCTTTATATAACAATCACTTACCTACCCGACCGGCTTTGCGCTCCGTCTGAACTTCCGCCCAGCTCCCGCCGCTCTCTGCTGCGAAAAGACCGTTGGCGTCGAGGTAAGTTCTTTATATAACAATCACTTACCTACCCGACCGGCTTTGCGCTCCGTCTGAACTTCCGCCCAGCTCCCGCCGCTCTCTGCTGCGAAAAGACCGTTGGCGTCGAGGTAAGTTCTTTATATAACAATCACTTACCTACCCGACCGGCTTTGCGCTCCGTCTGAACTTCCGCCCAGCTCCCGCCGCTCTCTGCTGCGAAAAGACCGTTGGCGTCGAGGTAAGTTCTTTATATAACAATCACTTACCTACCCGACCGGCTTTGCGCTCCGTCTGAACTTCCGCCCAGCTCCCGCCGCTCTCTGCTGCGAAAAGACCGTTGGCGTCGAGGTAAGTTCTTTATATAACAATCACTTACCTACCCGACCGGCTTTGCGCTCCGTCTGAACTTCCGCCCAGCTCCCGCCGCTCTCTGCTGCGAAAAGACCGTTGGCGTCGAGGTAAGTTCTTTATATAACAATCACTTACCTACCCGACCGGCTTTGCGCTCCGTCTGAACTTCCGCCCAGCTCCCGCCGCTCTCTGCTGCGAAAAGACCGTTGGCGTCGAGGTAAGTTCTTTATATAACAACAATCACTTACCTACCCGACCGGCTTTGCGCTCCGTCTGAACTTCCGCCCAGCTCCCGCCGCTCTCTGCTGCGAAAAGACCGTTGGCGTCGAGGTAAGTTCTTTATATAACAATCACTTACCTACCCGCTACCGGCAACACAATCTGGTGCACTCCGGCCCACTTCTCCTCTGCACTAACCTGCCGTGGTCTCCACTTCCGTCTTCTATCTTTCAGATAATAACTCTCCGGAATGTTCTCTGCCTCCTTTTTCAGAGTACGCATCCACATATATATATTTTATCATCTTGTCTTGCTGTTGCTTGTCTCTTAGCCTTTCAGGACTAAACACTTCTGTCTGACCCTCTGCCTGTTTAGTTTTTTCCTGCACCATTACTCCAAACAGGGTATCCGCTAACTGAACCTCAACTCCTTCATCTTTCTCTATTCCTTTTCGCTTCGTGCTGTGACTTATGATAGTGGGATCTAGTTACCACACAGTCTGGGAAAATATCAGGATATTTCTGTTTTAACTCCTCCGTTTCTTGGTCTTCCTTGGGCTTCTCCACAACAAGGAGTGTCACTCCCACCTTGGATCCTGCCAAATCATTCCTAAGAACAAACTGAACTCCTGGAACTGACACTCTGTCGATCAGTCCCACTGTAACTTCCCCAGTATTGAGTTGGCACTCCAACCTGATCTTACATAGGGGAAAGCTAAATTTCTGTCCATCTATCCTACAAATTACCACGCTCTCAGGTAAGAGGTTAGAAAGAGTGCACAGTCGCTCATCCCTTATTATCAGCGACTGGTTAGATCCTGTATCTCTCAAAATTATAACTTCTTGTCCTTCTCCCCTTGTTCTTTCAGAGTAAACTTTACCCACAGAGGTGAATTCTTTGTAGAGATCAGGTACTAACTCCACACCCAGCCCCTGCTGAGGCTGTGCACTCTCCTGCAGCACCTCCACTCTTCTTGGGGTCTCCTTTACTACCTTCACTATTACTACCGGCTTAGCTTCTTTTACCACATCTTTTCCCACAATGCCTTTCTTTAACGATCAGCACTGTGACTTTACATGTCCCACTTTACCAAAGTGGAAACACCTGAGGCCTTTCACCTCCTGCCACCCTCTTGGGCTTCTTTTTTATCCTGTGGTAAACTCTTACCAGTGCTCTCTACTCTTGGTTTTGTAGTGTAGGATCTCCCTTTCTCCCAATTTTTATCTCTCCCAGGACAAAATTCTGGCCGGAAGCTTGTCTTACGCACCAACACGTATTCATCTGTTAATTCTTCTGTCCTCCTCACATCCTGAACTTTCTGTTCCTCCATGTGAATTGTTACCATCTCTGGAAGTGAGTTTTTAAACTCCTCCAGCAGAATAATCTGTCTTAGAGACTCAAATGTCCTATTTATCTTCAAAGCACGTACCCATCGATCAAAATGACTATGTTTAATTCTTTCAGACTCAACATAAGTATGACCCGGTTCCTCCTTTATGTTTCTGAACGGCTGTCTATATGCTTCTGGTACCAATTCATAAGCACTTCAAATAGTCTGTTTAACCTCTTCATAATCTCTTGACCCCTCATCTGACAATGCATCAAAAACCTCACTAGCTCAGCATTCTAGTTTAGTGTGAACTAGCATTACCCATAAAATCCTTGGACCCTCCATCTGCTGAGACAAATTTTCAAATGATATAAAGAAGGCTTCAACATCTTTCTTGTCAAAATGTGGCAGAGGTTTGACATATTTATATGTATCACTACCTTCTGTTTTAATCTCCATCCTGTTAACTTGACTTTGCTGACTAAGTCGCAACTTCTCAACTTCAGATTCTCTCTTTCTCACCCTTCTCTCTCTTTCTTTCTCCCTTTCTCTCTCTACTCAGCCAAGAACCTTCTCTCTCTTGTCTCTCTTTCTCTTTTTTCTCTCTCTCTTTGTTTATCTTCTAACTCCATTTTCGTCAATTGTAATTTCAATTTTTTTATCTCTACTGCACTTGTCTGTTTCTCTGACACATTTAAGTATTTGAGAAATTCCCTTACAATTTCAGCTTTACTTTTGTCCTTGGTTAAACCCAAATCTAACTTATTTGCTAATTCTAAAAGTATGGCCATTTTCTTTCCTTCTAAACTTTCTTGGCAAATTTGAGAAACATCTTCAAATCCCAGAACCTCTTCAGCAATTTTAAGAGCCATTTCTCTCCCTTTTAATTTAACCAACCACAAGTCACCGAAATTAAATAAATTGTCTTATCTACGTTTTATTTAAAGATCTAGGACACTAACCTGCAGGCGTTTAAATCTGCTGAGATTTTTGTACCCTCAAATCTATTCAAGTCTGTCGAAACCAGTTCAAATCATGGACTCGACCCCCCAAACTGTTAGGACACGGGGTAAACCCTCCTGTTTAATTTAAAACCAGCAACATGGAAAAGATTTATCCCATGCAGTAATCTGTAAAAATTGAGTGGCCAAGAACTATTTAAAGTAAAAATTAACAGCTTTATTTCTAAAAGTATAACAGAGAATAGCAAACGAACGACTATTTATAACTCCTTCCTCTAACCTATCTGTTACCTCCCCTTCTATAACACTCGTCTGATAAAACTCCCAATTAAAATTTACAAAACAACTCTTCTTATCTCAAAACCAGGCAGCTGTGGGTTCTTATCTTCAGATCTTCCTGTGTCTTCTTTTCTCCTTGTTAAGAATTTCTGCATCACAGGTTACTGATCGAAAAGGGACTTTTAAGAGAGAGATTTTTTAAGCAGTCTCTTACATGCTAGGACATGGCAGATCTCCTCTCACCTGTTCAATTTCCCCCGTCTTATACACCAGAGCATCGGATTGTGTGATTGGCTTTTAAGATTGTCAATATTCTCAATTCAAACTTGATTGGAGTTTTATGTTTTGGGTATAATTTAAACCGATTGGCCCAGATTCAAATTTGTTTTTGTCTCCAAACAACAAACTAATCGAATGGTTCAACCCAGTGTTACATTGTCGCCATTTTTGAGTACTCTTAGTGCTGGGTCCAGTAGTTCTGCTGCTTTTAACTCTCAAAGATATACCCACATCTTCATAACAGAGCAGACCGGAGGTTATGTACGGGTTGGAAGACCATTGTTCTGACTTGTATTTCTGCAACACTGAACATTTTATTTCTCTATTTTCTAAGATTTTGTAACTGAAGAAGGTATACCAAAGATGGTGCTATAAGTGATGACAGATAAACCTTCACTGTATTCATTGATTATCTGTGACATTAAAGCTAATTCATTCAGTCATTCAAGCTCGCGTTGTCTCCTCTTTAAATGTGCAGCTTGCTGTAAGTTTTTACCAGGAGAAAGTGAGGACTGCAGATGTTGGAGATCAGAGTCAAAGAGTGTGGTGCTGGAAAAGCACAGCAGGTCAGGCAGCATCTGAGGAGCAGGAAAATTGACGTTTCCAGCATAAGCCTGTCATCAGGAATGAAGCTTGTGGGCTTGGGGGGGGCGAGGTTGAGAGATAAATGGGAGGGGGTTTGGGCTGGGAGGAAGGTAGCTGAGAATGTGATGGGTAGACGAAGGTCGGGGTGAAGGTGATAAGTCGGAGAGGAGGGTGGAGCGGATAGATGGGATGGAAGATGGACAGGTAGGACCGTTCAAGAGGTCGGTGCCAAGTTGGAAGGTTGTGACTGGGATAAAGTTGGGGGGGGGGGTGGGGAAAGTGGGGAAACTGGTGAAATCCACATTGATCTAATGTGGGTGGAGGATCCCAAGGCGGGTGGTGAGGTGTTCTTCCTCCAGTAGTAGGGTGGTTAGGGTTTGGCAATGGAGGAGGCCCAGGGCCTGCATGTCCTTGGCAGAGTGGGAGGGGGAGTGGATGTTCAGCCACAGTGTGGAGGGGTTGATCAGTGCGGGTGTCCCAGAGCTATTCTCTGGCATCCGGTCTCCCCAATGTAGAAGAGACCACATCAGGAGCAATGGATACAGTAGATGACATGTGGAAGTGCAGGTAAATCTCCAATAGATGTGGAAGGATACTTTTGGGCCATGGATGGAGGTGAGGGGGGAGGTGTGGATGCAGTGCTTCTTGCAGTGGCAGGGGAAGGTGCCAGGAGGGGAGTGTGTGTTGGTGAGGGGCGTGAACCTGACAAAGGAGTCGCAGAGGGGAATGGTCTCTGCGGAACGCAGACAAGGGTGGGGAGGGAAATATATCTCTGGTGGTGGGGTCTGTTTGTAGGTGGCGGAAATGGCAGAGGATGATGCAATGTATCCAGACGTTGGTGAGGACCTGGGAAATTCTGTCCTTGTGGTTTGAGGGCAGAGATGCGGGAAGTGGAGATGCACTGGAGGGCATTGTTGACCACATGGGAGGGAAAATTGTGGTCCTTGAAGGAGGCGGCCATCTGGGATGTTCTGTGGTGGAATTGGTCCTCTTGGGAGCAGATGCAGCGAAGGCAGAGGAATTGGGAATAAGGGATAATGTTTTTACAGGTGGCAGGGTGGGAGGAGTTGTAGTCCAGGTAGCTATGGGAGTTGGTGGGTTTGTAGTAAATGTCTGTGGTTAGTCAGTCGGCAGAGGTGGAGATGGAGAGGTCAAGAAGGGGAAGGAGGTGTGCGGGATCGTCCAGATGAACTTGAGGTCAGGGTGGAAGGTGTTCGTGAAGTTGATGAACTGTTCAACCTCCTAGTGAGAACACAAGGTAGTGCCAATACAGTCATTGATGATTGGGAGGAAAGGGTGGGAGGTGGAGCCGGTATAGCTGTGGAAGATGGTTTTGGTGGCGGTGGATCTTGTATAGCGGTTATGAAGGCAGTTGTCTGGACGGCAATCGCGGAGGTGGTCCAGATGGCTGCCTCCTTCAAGGACCGCAATTTCCCCTCCCACCTGATCAACAATGCCCTCCAGCACATCTCCTCCACTTCCAGCACCACCACCTTGAACGCAACCCCTCCAATCACAAAATGGACAGAACCCCCTTGGTCCTCACCTCCCACCCCACCAACTCCATAACATCTCATTATCCTCCACCATTTCTGCCACCCACAAACAGACCCCAGCACCAGAGATATAGTTCCCTCCTCACTCCTATCCACTTTCCATAGACAATTCCCTTCATGACTCCTTTGTCAGGTTTACCATCCAACCCACCTTCCCCTCCTACCGCAGGAATTGCAAAATCTGCATTCATACCTCCTTCCTCACCACCATCCAAGGCCCCAAAGGAGCTTTCCCCGCATCCACCAGAGTTTCACCTGCACTTCCACACGTCATTTACTATATCCGTTGCACCTATTATGGTCTCCTCTACATTGGGGAGGCAGGATGCCTACTTGCAGAATGCTTCAGAGAATCTCTCTGGGATACCCGTATCAACCAACCCCACCACCCTGTTACTGAACACTTCAACTCCCCATTCCCCTCTGCCAAGGACATGCAGGTCCTAGGCCTCATCCACCGCCAAAACCTGACACCTGGAGGAAGAACAGCTCATCTTCCACCTTGGGACCCTCCAACCACACGGGATCAATGTAGATTTCACCAGTTTCCCCATTAACCCCCACCCCCCACCCCCTTATCCCAGTCCTAACCTTCCAACTCGGCACCGCCCTCTTGAACGGTCCTGTCTGTCCATCTTCCTTCCCACCTATCCGCTCCACCCTCCTCTCCAACCTATCACCATCATCCCCCCACTTTCATGTACCTATTGCACTCTCAGCTACCTTCTCCCCAGTTCTTCCCCCCACCCCATTTATCTCTCAGCTCCCTGGTCCATAAGCCTCATTCCTGATGAGGAGCTTATGCCTGAAGCATCAATTCTCCTGCTCCTCAGATGCTGCCTGACTTCCTGTGCTTTTCCAGCACCACACTCTTAGACTCTTAAGTTTTTACTGAAAAGAACTTTTATCCCAGGTTTCCCCTATCAATCACACACATTTTGAACCTTGTTGCTTTACAGAGTTAATAAACAAAACTAGAGCACATGGGATTGTGGGGAATAGTGGTGTGAATAGAGAGTTGGTTAATGGACAATAAAGCAATAAAGCATGGGTCTGAAGGTGTTCAAAGAGTTTCTGATAGTTAATGGTTACATTTTCTGCCTTGTGGTACAAATAAATGGGAATCACAGATGAACAAAGTCAGGTCAAAATTATAGGAGGTATCAGCAAGATAAAGGCAGCCTTGGGTAAAAGACAACGCTTATGAAAGACTGGGAAAACAAACTAAGTTAGACACACAGACATGGAAGTGTAGGAATTGTGATTGATATAACGGTTGAATGTGTTCTGTAACCCACCAGACTGAGCTTTAAACATCAGTGTTAAAGCTCACTCTAGGTCTGTGCGTACGAAATAATCAATTGCTGTCCTGTTTTACCGAAGTTCTCTAGCAATTTATCAAGTGGATCCCTATTACAAGTCAGAGTATTAGTAGGGTGTGGGCTCTAGCTATTCATAATCCATATAAACGATTCTGATGGCAAGATTAAATGTAATATTTCCAAGTTTGCAGATGACACAAAATGAGGTTGAAATGTAAGTTATGAGGATGATACAAGGGAATTTGGAGAGGCTCAGTGAATTGGCAAAAAGATTAGCAGAGGTAATTCATTTTGAGGTTATCTACTGTGTATTTCTGATTTCCTACCAAAATATTTCTTAAATAGAGAGAGGCTGGAGGTGTTAAACTACAAAAGGATTCAAATGTCCTTGTCAGGAGTTACAGTTAACAATCAGATACAGCAGGAAATAAAGGAAACAAACGGTGTGTTTGCCTTTATTATAAGAGGACGTGTCAGTTGAAGCTGTCTTACTGTAATTAGTCTTAGTGAAAGCACACTTGGAATATCGTGTGGGGGTTTGGTCTCCTTATTTCAGAAAGACTTAGTTACCAGAGAGGGAGTGCAGTGAGGGCTTACTAAATGAAGGGATTGTCCTGTAAGGAAATATTAGCTAGATTCTCATTTCTGGTCTGTATTATCTGGAGTTGACAGGTGATCTTATTTAAATATACAAAATTCTTTTGGGGATTAACAGAATACATGGGTCTGAAGGTGTTCAAAGAGTTCCACAGGAACAATGTAACCTTGATTTGAGATTTAGAACCAGAATAGTGCTATGGACTAAGCCAGACCACTCAAAACATTCTTAAGCAGGCAACTCAGACCATAACTTTGCAATTTGTTTCACTAAGAGTACAGTGAAAATTACCTGGATTAAGTTAGCGAGGTTGACGACTCGATTTTAAAACAGATAAAAATTTATTCACAAAATTACACAAAGAACAGAATAAAGAACCCCTACAGATCTTAGTTTATCCAAACTAGACTTAATTATGCTGTTCCACATATACACAACCATCCCAATAAGCAAACTCCCTTTAAAACCCAGTATATATGGAACACATGCTAACAGGTTGAAGTTGAAGGGTAGAAAAAGAGAGAATGAGTGTCCACACAGCTCACTGTTGAACTCCTTGCCAGTTCTGGATTGAACTAAACTACTCAGCTAGAGAGCTGACCACTCCCCTTTCATTATACAGGTCACTTCTAAAACATGACCACTTTGGCCTTGAAGTCTCATCTGTTTACATATAAACAAAAGGCCTTTCAAAATTCTTTTCATCTCTTTACCAAACCAGTCTGATCGGAGCCCGGCCTGGTTCATTGTCCTTGATTTTTTTTCAGAGGGGTACAGTATCCTTGAGCCAAGGAACAGCTTTTAGAGGAAAAAAAGGACTAGCTTTGTGACAATAGTTTCAGAGAGAGAGAGGCAGGACATTTAGGACATGGATGAGGAGGCAATTCCTCATTCAGAGATTGGGGAATCTTTAGAATTCCCTGTCCGTGATGGTGGTGTGGAGGGTCAGTCTCTTGAGTACATTCAGGACTGAGACTAATAGATTTCCAGGCTTTAAGAACATCAGGGAGTACACAGGAAGTGCAAGAAAATGGTTTTGAGGAAGAAGATAAGCCACAATCTTGGCGCGTGTTGAGAGGATGATTGACCTGCTCAGGCAGCTATTTCTAATACTGTTGAGTTCTCATCATATTGTCACAACGTCTCCATAGTGGTCATACCATACCTTTCTGGTTGATCTTGCATTTGCAATTCATTTATTGTGTTCCTTGATCCATGTATTTTCATAAAGAATGCATATTGTTAACCTCAGCCCTGACTCTAACATGGCTCAGAAGATGATCAAGAGATTTTGTTGTAGGGGGGACCACATTATGAAACAATGAAATTATTAAACTATTATAACAAGGTTCTTCCAAAAGCACCAAGCTAATAATCAGAATAATTGAGAACTGTAGGTGGAGTTGTTAAAATGGCTTTTTAAACAGATCAATTATCTGATCTGATGTAAACAAACAAGACTTCTGTTAACAAAAAGATGATCAATTCAACTCAAAATTTTATTTGTTTAGTAAGACTTATGAATATAGTTTATATATGCAAACAGTAAAATCATATTTAGTTCTTGCTTATGTGGAATACACAAAATTGCAATCATTTTCCAGTTATAATCATTGAGATGAAAAACCCTTCAGTCCAACTTATCCACGCCAACTAGATATCCTAACCTAATCTAGTCCCATTTGATAGCACTTGGCCCATATCCCTCTAAACCCTTCCTGTTCATACACCAATCCAGATACCTTTTAACTGTTGTAATTGTACCAGCCACCACCACTTCCTCTGGCAGCTTATTCCATACACACACCACCCTCTGTGTGAAAACGTTACCTCTTAGGTCCCTTCTAACATTTTCCCCTCTCACCCTAAACCTATGGCCTCTAGTTTTGGACTCCCTTACACTGGGGAAAGGACTTGTCTATTCACCCTATCCATGCCCCTCATGATTTTGTAAACTTCTAGAAGGTCACCTCTCAGCCTCCGATGCTCCAGGGAGAACAGCCCCAGCCTATTCAGGCTCTCCCTGTAGCTCAAACCCTCCAACCCGGCAACATCCTTGTTAATCTCTTCAAGTTTCATAACGTCTTTGAGGAGACATGCAGGGCAACAGGAAGAAAGGGCGATCCAGATATAGTTGAATGATGGGGAAGTCACTGATGAGCTACAGTGGAGTGACAGGATGACATGTGACTTTGTGCATGCTGGACTCTGACAGATCTCCTGGCCAGAGCTGATACAAACAGCAGCAGTAAGTTTGTATTAATGAAGGTGGTCTTTTTAAATTGTATAATGTAGCTCATAGAATCCCAGTGTGGGAACAGGCCACTTGGCCCAATAAGTCCACACCAACCCTCTGAAGAGTATCCCACCCAGACCCATTCCTATTCCCCTACCCTATTTCCTGACATTTCCCCTGACTAACGCACCTAGTCACCGCTGGTCACTGACCTCCAGGCAGAATATTTTCCATCCACTAGAAATCATAGAACCCACAGTGTGGAAACAGGCCCTTCGGCCCAACAAGTCCACACCGACCCTCTGAAGAGTAACCCATCCAAACCCATTCCCCTACCCTATTACTCTACATTTCCCCCAACTAATGCTCCAAACCTACACATCCTTGAACACTATGAACAAGTTTACATGGCCAATTCACCTATCCTGCACATATTTGGACTTTGGGAGGAAACCAGAGCACCCGGAGGAAACCTACGCAGACATGGGGAGAATATGCAAACTCCACCCAGTCACCTGAGGCAGGAATCGAACCCAGGTCCCTGGCACTGTGAGCCATCAGTGCTAATCACTGAGATACCGTGCCACCCCGCTACCACCTGCTGTCTTCCAAAGGCCAGCCAATTCCATATCCAGACAGCCAAATTTTCACATATCCTATATCTCCTAAATTTCTGAATGAACCTACTGAGGGGAACCATATCAAATGCCTTACTGAAATCCACATACACCGCATCCATTGCTCAACCTTTGTCAACTTGTCTCATCGCTTTCTCGAAGAACTCAATAAGACTTGTGAGGCGTGCCCTGCTCCTCACAAAGCTATGCTGACCATCTTTAATAACATGGTGTCATCTAACAATATATTTTATTATCTGCTGAAAGTTTACATTTATGGAGAATTTATACTTCAATGTTCTAAATAAACATGAACATTTTGGAGTCCAAGATAGACCAGCATGACGCTGAGAACCATGCTCTCTCTTTAGAGAAGGTAACCAAGCCTCAGGCAAGGGGAGAAATTGAGGAGAGTCCTCCAGCCATTGCAGGAATTGAACCCACACTGTTGACAGGACTCTGTCAACCAGCATTGCAACCAGCAGTCCAACCCAATGATGATTTATGCTCGTGTCAAGTGTATGGTGCTGGAAAAGCACAGCAGGTCAGTCAGCATCCGAGGAGCAGGAAAATCGGCAATATGCTACCTTTGCAACCTGAGCGTGACTCTCAATTTATAGTTTAAAGTACATAATGAGAGCCCAGTTAATAGTTTCTGCTAGCACTCTGATCCTATCTGGCTGCAGGTGGAACCTAACTCAATTGTAGTTTCTTTCTGTTCAAATATTTGGGCTACAGTGTCGTGAAGTGGACAGAATGAAATCTCATAGGAGAAAACATGCCTTAATCAGACATACTGTTGCAGAGATGATTTTGTGGAATACATCATAGCCCTGGACGATCATATCTCAGGTAAGCACCTGCAGCTTGGACATGGAAATACTGAGTTGCAGTAATTTCAGGGTGACAGGGAGGGGGAAGTCACTTGGACATTTTATTCCAAAGGTATTTACACCCCATAAAAAAATTAAATTGTTAACCAAACTATGAAACAATTGTTATGTGGAATAATCAAGCATATAACATTAATATTATAGAATCCCTACAGTGTGGAAGCAGGTCAGTCAGTCCATTAAATCTACACGAACCACCAGAAAGCATTGCACCCAAACCCACCCATGCCCAATCCCTGTGACTAATCCACCTAGCCTACACATCTCTGGACACTATGGACAATTTAACATGGCCAATCCACCAAACCTGAACATCTTTGGACAGTGAGGGGAAGCCCACATAGTCACACGAGGGTGGAATCAAACCCAGGTCCCTGGTGCTGTGAGGCAACACTGCTAACCACTGAGCCACCATTTATAGTGTGTTTAATTGTAGGCAGTAAGAAAGTAGTACCAAACCACGTAAAAGGTAAAGTTGCCATAGTCCCAGAAGGATTAGTTTGTTGATTTAGAAGACAAATCTAAATGCACTAAGCTAAGTTTTGGAAAATGACATGACACAATGTATTCCCTTCAAATGTGTGTTGAGTAATAAATTTGCTAAGTCCAGACTGCATTCATTTGCCTGGATGGACTGGCCATGATCCAGTCCTCCGACTCATGTAGGACTAACCACCATATTGAGCTCAGCCCAACCCCTGGATTGAGTTCACTTCCTTTCTCTCCCTTTACCTTCTACACATCACCATTCCATTCAAGCAGATGCAGTGTGCTTGCCAAGTGTTAGCAGATGCTGCATCGCTGCCATTAAGCCAGGCATTGTCTTATAGCATCAAGTGTCGCCCATGGGACTTTCATGTGCACCCTTCACTGGGTACTACTGGCACCAGCTGCATCCCTCTCCTGGTGTGCTAAATCATGAGCTAGAAGTCAACAAACTACTTGGCTACACCCTACCTGGACAGGTGAGCCGTAAACCACCAGGTAGTCGGTCAACCTGCCCAGAAGATACATCAACAAACATTGCCTAAGCCTGCCTGATAACAAGCAACCTGATTGTCCTGAGGCTGAAGCATTGTCAGTGTTCAATTGCATGAACGGAGGTTCCAGGGAGACCATGCATGTTGTCATTGCCCTGTTTTGTGAACAGAGGTTCCATGGAGCTTCTTTACACACACCAGAGAAATATCCCACAGTTGAAGCACGTAAAGTGAAGCTTAGTCGTGAATCATTCAGGTTCGACACCAACGACCCAACTGGACAGATCTACTTAAGCTTTTACTTTGCAGTTTCTTTTAAGCATCACATTTCTTGGCTGGGTGGACGTTAATTGGGAAAGGGGGAAAGGGCAAGATGTGCAGTTAATGAAATACAAGTGCTTCCAAATAAACCACTCACCTCTTGATGGTGAGAATTTCATCGTGATGGGTGAGAAAGGGCTATTCAAAAGCTTAGATGAAAGGAGATTTAGAAATCTGAATGAAAAAGATAACAGAAGTTTGGCAATCTGAGCAAAGACAAGAATAAGACGACAGGAAGGGGACAGAGTTCAAGGTTAACAGTGCAGCAGTAAATCAAGTCTGTGCAAATAATAACAAAAAAAGTAAAATTAAATGTTTTTACCTAAATGCATGGAATGTTTGACAGTAAGATAGATGTAGCTGTGCCACAGATAGAGATAGATTGTTTAGATATAATCACCATTATGCATACAGGGTTATAAGGTTAAAAACAAGGTTGCACAATAAATATAAACCACATTTGGGAGAGAGAATGAAAAATGAGCAGTAGTCATCCTGGTAGTAAAGGATGATAAAAGGAAATGAGTGAGCAAGGATCTTGGCTGAGGAGATCAGGAAGGAGAATCAGTATAGATGGAGACTAAAATAATAAGGATCAAAAAAATACATTGTGGACCCAACTAAGCTCTAGATTATTCAAAGATGTAGCTTTCTGCAATAAGAACAGTGGTAAACAATTTGCTAGAAAATAGTGGCCCTAAGTTAAATTAAGGTTCAAAGCTATGAGCTCTTGTCCTGAACTTAATGTCAATTAAAGAAATGTAACAGAAGAACTTGCTAATGTCGATTAAACAAATAGACACGGTATGATGATAAATAAAGGATAACATTCAAAGAAACAATGCAGAGTCCCACAAACATACATTGTCAAAATAAACCAGCTAAAATCCATCTGTGGCATGCAATAGAAGGATGTCATCAGCCATCTCTCGGGGCATAAGTGAGGACTGCAGATGCTGGAAACCAGAGTTTAGATCAGAGTGGTGCTGGGAAATCACAGCAAGTCAGGCAGCATCCGAGGAGCAGGAAAATCAACGTTTTGGGCAAAAGCCCTTCATCAGGAAACATCTCTCAGTCATTAGTTTCTGCTATGGGTATTCCTGTGACTGAACAGGCCAATTCTTGACCACAGCTCTCAGTGCACATGACGAGTACATCCCACTACTAATCAGATGAGGTGGTGTTTGCTACCTTCTCTGTCACCAATCTGTCTCATCATTAAGATGTTGTGACTCAAAAGTATTATGCAGCTTTATGATCAAGTTGTCACCATTTTGAACTACTGATAGCAAGTTCCTCCCAATTATTGATGTCAATGGTGGCACATTTTGTGGAGACTGTCAAAGTAACTTTGTAATGTTTTACTTGTGGTCCCCTAGAATGCTGGCCACTTAATAACGGAGAAAACAAGATTTACCAAGGTGACACTTTCCAGCCATCCATTCAGCTCAGTGAACTGATTTTGCAGAAATTTGCCTGAATGCTTGTTAGACTGGTTTCAAAGGGGATGTCAAGTGTTTGTTTAATGATCCTCTTAAACTAGGAGAACATTTCTCACCTGCCAGGAAAGGCAGTTAATTAGGCAAGCAGCACTCCAAAGCTGTCAAGTAGCATTTCATTGACCACTTTAGGGCCCTAGTTATTAGTGGGTCAATAATGTTACCCATGGACATTCTCAATTAGACCTGAAATGCAGAGCCCCTGGAACAAAATAGAAATATAGTTTCTTTATAAAAATCGATTGTTGAATTAAACCGTGTAAAATACAAGATTTGTTTCTGGCAATGTACAAAAAATTCTGTCAAGACACAAAGCAACCTTCATTAGCAATTGCCCATTTTGGCTATTGTTATTCTGGCTTAGTAATGCCAATGATGACTTTGCTTAAAATCTCACTTTTCAAAAGTAGGTTGCAATAACCAAAACTAATATTTACAGCACAGACATGTCGTGTTCACTGGAGTATTCACACCAAAATGCCCATAGCTGCATTTCACTAAACTTCATTTTAAGAAGCACTCCTTTCGGTTCTCAGAGTCCAAACCGGCCTTCTGAAGAGAATCCCGCCCAGACCCACCCTGCTACCCTATCCCTGCATTCACCTTGGCTAATCCACTCAGCCTGAAGATCCCTGGACACTATGTGAGAGAAAGTGAGGACTGAAGATGCTGGAGAGTCAGTCAAAAACTATGGCGCTGGAAAAGCACAGATCAGACAGCATCCGAGGAGTAGGCAGTTAAGCCTTTTATCAGCAATTTCCCATGGCCAATCCACCTAACCTGCATACCTTTGGACTGTCAGAGGAAACCAGAGGACCTGGAGGAAATACACAGTCACAGGGAGATCATGCAAACTCCACACAGACAGTTGCCCAAGGATTAAACTCGTGTCTCTGGCATTGAGAAGCAACATTGCTAATCATTAAGCCATCAAGCTGCTGTCATGAAATATTAAAGACCACTACAACTAACTTTGGTGGGGCAGAGGGTGACAAATTTAGCTATTATGTTCTCACAAAAGGACTCAGTCATTTACACTTGTGTAAAAGATAGTTGTGTCATGAGTTCTTTCAGCTTTGCCCAAGTTAAAGAATCTCATCACTGACCTAAATGGTGAGAAAACTAGATATTACAACAGTAAATATTCATCAGGTGGTAGAGGTTGTGCATTTAGAAACTGCTTTTGGAGAAGTAATGGCGCATTACTGCAGGGTGTACACTGCTACTTATCTGTATCGGTGATGGAGAAATTGAATGTTAAAGGTGTGCATTGTACTGATCAAGCTTTTTGCTTTGTCCTGGGAGATACTGAACTTGCATTGTTGTTGGATCTGCACCCTTCCAGGCAAGTGCTGAGTACTCCATCACACCCATGACTTGTCCCCTGATATATAGCAGATAGGAGTGACTCTCATAGGTTGATTGAACACAACCAGAATGTGGACTGTGGCAGAGAGAGGTTATGGCAGAGATTAGATCTGAATGGAGTCAGGTGGGAAGGTTAGTTTGTGACTAGTCCAGATAACCAATGACATCCATCAAGCATGAGAAGGTCTGGAGTCCAGGCCTTTGTCTTAAGGAAAGTTTTAATTACTAATTGTTCATTTACAATTGCATCCTTCCCCATATAATGACTCACCTTCTTTAAGAACTATGCCCTGATACTATTAGCTGATCACATTCTAAGGTTTCAATCTACTGCATGTGCACCATTGAGATGTGCTGATTTGAGATTAGATGCTGCAAATATTCATTCAATTTAATTTTCGAAAACTTAAAATACAATAATTTAAAATAATCACAGAATAAGAGCATTGGCTACCATTTTCTAACGTGCCTCAAAATGGTGTGGTGGTGACTCACCTCAAACTGCTCTAGTTCATGTGGTATAAACACACCCACAATTCAAAGTAAGGAACCCGTCATTCATATAGAAATAAAGCTGTGTGAAAATGTTAAATAGCCAATGATGATTTGGTTTGATATACTTGAATTTGAAAAGAAAGAAACTTTGTCAATGTTTTGTCAAGAAAAAGTAAGCAGGGCATAATTGATGGCCAAACTTATGTTTTATATTCAAGTGATGCACATATGGCCAAGCCATTCTTAACAAGCCTTGGCTCAATCTCCCACTTCTGGCACACAAAAGGTAGGGAGCATGGCAACGGAATACACAATGTCAGCCTGTCCCCCAGTATTCCAAATGGAAGCTTTATAAACTGTTCAGTGCTGTCACTAATATATAGAATACACAATCCTTTTGATTACAAACCTCTGCTACAATGAATACACTTTTCAAGTCTTAAAATGTCAAAGGCAACAAAGATGAATTCAGGATCAGATGAAAAACATGCTCATGCCCCAGCCAGAACCTCGAAGTACATTTTAAAATTCTCAACTTTTTTCTAAAAATAGGGCATGGTTAATTTGAAATTGATCTGATTGAGTGAAATGATAGGTCAACCTGTAACAATAAAAAAATTACTAAATTCAGTGGGAAATACAATAGAAGCAACCTGCAGCTCCAAATTTGTGAATTAAACTCGTTCACAACAAAGATTAACAAACTCAGTGATCCAGTTCTAAAAAACCTACATGGCAGGGAATAATTTTCCTTTGATAAAGTAAACCATTTGTGCTTAAAATTTTCCTCAAAAGCAAAATTCAAGTGGTCTTAGAAACCTGGAGCTTTATTTGAACATAAACTGTTACAAAACTTATTTCTACTCAAACCAAAACATAACAGCAGTTTTCATACATTGCTGCCGCGTGATTAAAGCTACAGTGTTCCACACAATTCCTTTGTTAAACACACTTGGCTGCATATACTGTATTCTGTTTAGACAAAACACTTTCATTAGCAAACTTAATCGCATGGAAGCTTTTTATTATTACTCCACACCCATGCAGGATATACTTGCCAAGAAAGCACAACTCCCAGCAGGTCACGTGTAAGGTAACTAACCAAAACATTTATCCACATTGCAGTTCATCCACATCTAAAACAGATACCAACGTTAAAAGCTACTACTCAGGAAAAAGAACTTAAAAAATTATGATAAAAATAACAGATGATGTGAACAAAGTGTACTCATTCCAGTGACAGAATTATCAACACATCATTACAATGGAATCCTGGTCCAACTGTAATGTTCAGTCACAACAATGGTTTATTAAAAACTATTTACAACAGAATCTGTTTAAATGCAATAAGCTGGGTCAAAGAGTTGCTCACAATCACTTGCGCAAGACAAGGATAACAACAAGTCTAGGACCAACTGGGCCATGACATGGAATTTTTGGGGAAACCTGTGAGCTCAAATGCAAGTGGATCACTTGATACCTAAAAAAATGTTTAGATGGTTAGTACTAAAATGGACAGCCAATAAAATCCAGTTATGCATTATCTGCAAGCAGTTTCTGAAGGTGCGCAAATGCACACTTGAGTGAGTGCATGCTTGGTAACTGCTGCTAGCTGGTTTGTAAAGATCGATAGAATAACTATATACAGGAATGCAAAGGTCGGGTTACTCCAGACAAACTGACAGACTATTTCAAAACACAATTTATTTTCTGCAATATTATTATTTACGTAATGCAGATAGAGCTAAATTCTAAACAAATAAAAACATTAAACTATAGCAGTGAATGAAAAAATGCAGCTATGTTGCAGAAATTTTAAATGTTGTATTAATATAAAAACCCTACTTCACTTTCATATTTTCTCAACTAACCAGCATTCTTCTTAAAAGTCATAACACGAACAGATTTCCCCATAAAAACCAAGAAAAGTTCAATCCAGCCTGGCTAATTATAATTCAGAATGTGTGCACAAAGTAAATGTTCAAGAAACTGCTTCATCAGTTTTGTTAGGTTATCTTATATTTTGCCGGAAACGTTGGAGAAAAAAAAGTTGAATGTGAGTTGGCCAACTTGTAATTCGTCAGTGCAACACCATAAAGACACTGCAGGAACAGACTTAAGCAAAATTGTTTAAATGTCTTTAGCAAAGTTTCTACCACTTTTATTGAATGTGTATTATTTGGTAGTAGTGCTATTGGGTTGCAGAACCGTGGTACACAGTCAATTTTAAAATTTAAGTATTTGCTGAACATAAACATGACTAATCAAATCCCCCCTGCCCCAGCTTTGAAAAAAAATTATTATTAATTTAGGCAAAACCAATCCAACACGTCAGAGTGTTATCGAACAGATTGCCTACTATTTTTATGGCTCTTCCATGACCCCACACCAATTCTACAACCAAGCTGTCCACTTTTTATCCTAATGAGGTGCAAGGTCCAATAAGGGCACAACTGAACCGCAATACTGAACAAGTGAACACTGTCGACATTTGTTCTAGCAACTTAGGAGTTATGTAGAATAATCAGTCCTCAAAGAGACTATACAGAATCTGTAATAAATATTGAACCAAATCGTTTTAACATTTGACTTTAACAAAAATAATTAACTTCCACAGATTTGAATAAAATAGCCCCACACTGCAAGATACTTTTGCAAAAAAAAAGGCATGTTTGGACCAACGATTCTTTTTGCTCTAAGAACTCCAATACCTGACATTTCTGGCATAAGCACAGATGCTATCAATCCCCATTGCAATGTTCCTAGAAATGCAACAGCTTGCCCAACTTCCCCAAGAAACATTTTTCCATTTAACAATTATAATGACTGCAAACAAAAACGAGATTACTGTTGGCCTTCCATTCACATATGCTTGTACACAGCAATACAAAGACACCCTCAAACACTGTCAGAATGACAAAGGAATAATGACTCTTAAGATATTAGTACATTTTAGGATGATTAGCTAGCTGGTTAGACAAAGTTATGAACACTGGAATCTTCGCTGGTCATGTTGTTCTTAAGCCTGAACTTCAGAACTTTCTTCAGTTTTAACTTTACGATTCTCTTCAGCTTGCTTAGCCAACATTTTCTTTAAAAGAGAAAAGAAAAACAGCAAACTTATTTAATAAAAGGTTGCATGTCTCATTTTTAAGATTTAACTGTGTTTAATCGCCTACAAGTAGTTAAACACAAGCAAATACTCAAGTTTTTTAAAGGCAACTCTAATTCAGGTCAAGGAACAATGCTTGCTTTCATACGAATTATTCAACTGAACCCATATGATTCTTTAGGTTACATATTTTCTCAAATTGAATTAATTTCTAAGGTTCAGATTTCTAATGTACGTAGAACCATAGAGCATTTCTACTTTCTATCATAACTACAATAATAAAATTAAAATGCTCAAAAAACTAGATTTAGTGTATCTGGGCAGTGTTAGAATTACAGATTTTGTTTATATTTCACACTTTCTCACTTTGCAACCGATCCATGTTGGTTGATGAATGTATCGTTATTTAGCCATTTACATTAACTACCAATGTTTTAAGAAATTTAAACTGCCAATTCATAAATCCACATTCTCAAAATTCTTTATCTTATGAAATTGATGGCTGCTGTATCAATAACAAGAGAGCATCATTTTCAGACAAAAGGCAGGGCTTTTAGAGGGCATTGAGGAATTGTCTTTCACCTGGAGTGTGGCGGGAATCTGGAATGCTCTGCTTGGGAGGGTAGTTGAGGCAGAAAACCTCACAAACTTCAGAAAGTATTTGGATGGGCATTTGAAATGTCATAAACGTTCATGGCTCTGGGTCAAGTGCTGGGAAGTGGAACTCTCACAGATTGAGTAGTTTTATTGGTGTAGCCTCAAGAGAGTTTTCTGTACTGCAGAATTCTACGAACTGAATGAATTTTTGCTTTGAACAATAGCAACCTTTTCCAAATACCTCTATTTTTATCCTATTCAATTTCTCTACTACATTTCACTTCACTAATATACAAGACTCCTCTGATCTGAGGACAGATGCGATGCATTCATTTAGAAACTGAACTACACTTTGTCTTTACATGATTTTTAAAGTAGACTCCTTCATTTTGCTATTATGTTCATAAATGATAATTGTTTTTCTTTGATGATATACATTAATCTATTCTGATACCATTCTATCTTTGCCCCTCACATTTCATTTTATCAGTTTCCTCTAATTCTTGTATTGACCTCAGTTCTCCTCCGTTTTGTGAACTACTTAATCATTGCATAGCTCATATTTTTTTCAATTTCATCTTTTGTTCAATCAGGGGCACAAATACCAGACACTACCTTTCCTTTTGTGAAAAGCTGCCTAATTAGCACACAAACCATCTCCTCCAACAGTAGCCCGTTGTTCAATGATGATTTTACTACTGACAGTTCATTCAAATTCAATTCAAGATAATTTTCAACATACTGAAATTAGCTTTCCTCCAGTTGTTTTATTATGCTCCCTATTATGTTCCTAGTCCTTTTCAATAACTATTGGAAATCTGTTTCTGTGCCTAAATGTTGCCTCACTGAAATATGCTTTACTTGCCCCATTTCATTTTCTGGAGATACATTCAGTGAGTCTTCAAGAACAGACATTAAGTCATTGCCATTGTCAAAGCACAAAATTTCCAGGTTTAATTAATCAAAAATATCCAAAATTAACATAAGTTAGCAATAAGTCTGAAATCTATAAAACAAATTGGGAGTAGACCGTTACTCACTATAAAAGCCCTCTATCATGCAAAGGTATGGGAAAAAGGCAGAAGTACACTAATCCCACATGCTTATAGACCCATTTAGTCTTTCTAATATACATCTAGTATATAATAAGGTCAAAAATATCAGAAACGTCACAGAGAAATGGCTCGAAGCCAGCCTCAGGCTTCCTCAAGTCTGATTCAAAGTGGAAGGTAGTTTGCCGGAGGAGAAAGTGAGGACTGCAGATGCTGGAGATCAGAGCTGAAAAAGTGTTGCTGGAAAAGCGCAACAGGTCAGGTAGCATCCAAGGAGCAAGAGAATCGACGTTTCGGGCATGAGCCCTTCTTCAGGAATGGTCCAGGTAATTTGCCGAAGTTGAGTTCGGAGACGCACATGAAAATTATGGTCATGAATAGTATAGCCAATGACAATCCTTTTACCACTGATTTTATAATCAATAAAATGTAGCATTATCCTAGCAAAGGAAGTTTATGTTCACATCAGTTGGTTAGAGGACATAATCCTTATCATATTGTTAAAAAAATGCAATATCCAACAGAAAATGAGGAAAACAAAAATGGGGTCAGTTTCAGAATGAAAAAGGTCAGCTATTTTGAGACCCAAAGAAAACGTTGTCGTGTGTTGTGTATCTTTACATCTCTCCCAACGTTCAATCTATGAATGTAATCAAGTCAGCCATTGATGGACTAAGGGAATTCAAGATAAATCATCCACCAAGACTAGTTAAATGGTAATGCAGACTTTAAGGACCAAATGGATTATTACAGTTCCTATAGCTAATGGAAATTAATTCAAAGCAATTTACAAACTAGCACTTTGTATAAATTTCAGGATAAAAGTAATATCACAACTTTACCTTCAGTTTCTGATAATGAGGCAGGCTACTGCAATGAGTTTTCTTTGCCACTTCTTCCTTTGTGTAAAAGAGACAGCAGAGTGTGCAGTAATAGCCAGTCTTTGGAACCACATAATCTAGCCCTTGAATAAAGTGAAGACACAATCAAAATAGTAGGTCAATACCAGTTCAGCAACTACCATTTCAGTGATAAATAATCAAAAGCCTTTAATACCTGCATACAGGCTCTGGGTTAACACCTAATTTCAAATTACACTCTTTCTAAAAACAAATCCGAGACAATTTTGATATTTCAGAAACCATCTTGTGTATTTTTCAAATAAAGCCCCTGATTTCCCACACCCATTCCAGGACTGGGATACAAAGACAGCACAATGCACTGACTTCATATAAAATGTGAAGTTTTTGATCCCTTTTACTGTTGACAACAAAGCATTTTAAACAGCATTTATTGTTCATCCTGCTCGAGTTTATTCTGCCATTCAATATGATCATGGCTGATCTGATTACAGTTTCAATTTCTTCCTGCCCATGATAACTTACAACTCCCTACCCGTGTCTCAAAAGTATTAACTGACCATGCCTCTGTCACTCTAGGAAAGAGTGCTCCAAAAGCTCTCAAACTTCAGAACAAATTCCTTCTCATCTCCGTCCAAAATGGAAGACCCTTTACTTTTAAAACCCCCGTTTTAAAACATATCCCCTAGTTCTAGTCTTTCCAAAAAGACAAAGATCTTGTGAGCATCCTCCCAGTCAGGTTCCTTCGTCATCTTCAAAGTTGCGATGGACCTTCTTCGTGAAATACTGCAGTCCATGAGCTGAATGTATACTCACATCTGAGAGATCATGAGTTCTAGGATTCTGATTATGACCATAAGTGAATAGTAAAAAATACTCAAATCAGAGGGTGTTTGACTCAGATTGTAACTTGGTGATGATGTTCCCATGAACACACTATTGTTCTTGTGTTGGTAGGGGTTGCAGTTTGGGAGGTGCTGCCAAATGAAGTGTTTGTAATGCATCTTTTATGTACTGGGGAAGCTGCCAGCTGTGGATGGGCTGCTCTTCCCTGCAAAGTATTGGAGGTAGAGTACTAATCCCTACCATTTGCGTACAAACCCATTATGTTATTGACTTGTGCGTTTTAAGTGATGCACAAGAGGAACGGCTCAGCCAGGAGATAGAGTCATAAAGATATACAGCATGGGGATGAGCCATTCGCTGCAAGGCACCCAGCCTCTGACCTGCTTCAGCAACAACCATATTGATGGGCTAGTCCAACTGAGTTCTGGTAACAGCAAACTATCAATTGCTTACCCAACAGCATTACTTACACACTATACTCAGACCATTACAACAAAACATATACAATACAATACTTCAAAACAGCGAGTACTAATGCCATTTGGTAGTACAGAACTTGAATATACTGTATTGCTGAAAAAAATGCCATTTTGTCAAACTTTTTCATTCCTGCACTCGTCATTTCACAAGCATGCTAATTCAAGGGGAAAGCTAGCATTTAAGCTGCACAGGAGTGTGCCAAGTTGGCAAATGACGCTGATTGAGGCATTTGCTATGGAGAATGCACGCAAGAATGGTGCTTGTCAGTTAAATGCCAGGCTTTGCAAACTGACACTGATTAGTTCGGACAAAGCCCTGAGGAAAGAACTAATGAATGGGTACCACCAATTCTGTTGAGTTGGAACAAATGTGGTCTCTGCAAACACAGGCTCCTGTATTCATATATGTAGATTCCAATACATGCAAATGCACCACATTGCATGTCCTAAATTGGTTGTCAATGTAATTCTTCATGCACAGGATTACACAGCAAATGTGACTGTACAATTGTTTCTACTGTTGTGTTTAAAGTTTTGCAAACATAGGCAGATTAATGTGGCCAGTACCTTGTTAGTTGCAAACAGCTAAGGGGACATGCTGTTGGATATGGTCTGCCAATGTTTGGGAGAACAGGCCTCATACTGGTATCACTCCAGCACTGAAATGCGTACACATTACTCATTTGCAAGACAGATATGGTTTGACCGGAGCACATATTATTGTGAACCAGTAGCCTAAAACAGCTCACTTCAGCTATTGCTCAAAAATTTGAGACTTGCCCTTCCAGAGTAATCAGAAACTCAACCTCAGCATGATACAAAGACTGATAGATTGTATCCAACAGTATATTCCTTTGCAGACAGAAAGAACAAGTTACATGCATTTCAGATTTCTCAACTCAACAAAACAGGTAACAGCCATTTACTCATTCATTTCACAGTGCAATATCCGAACCTGCCTGGTTGAAAATTTAAATAAAGAACCAATCAGTGCATTTTCCATGACAATTCCTCAACCAATCAGCATTCTCCTCATGCAGTATAGCTGTCAGTATTCCCTTGAATTGGCATTCTGGCAAAATGACCTGTTGACTACACGATGAAAGGTTTTTACAAAATTTTTTTTCCAACATTCAAATAGACAGAAAACAATGAATATGAAAATACATAGTATATATATGAAAATTTACATGCTGAAAGCCAGGTTTAATAAAGGTGAAAAGTTCTATAAAAATAATCGCGAGCAATGTTTGCCTACCTACAGGATTGTTCGGCTGATATGGCCCAAGCCTGTACTCATCTGGAGTAGGAGATCGTGAACGAGCGCGCTTGCTTTCTGGTTCCACACAAGATGATATGGTCTCTTCCTGCACATCATTCCTTTCATCACCATCATGCTTATTTTCAATTGTTTCATCTTCAACTTGCTTCACTTCTGTTTCTTCACCACTTTCCTTTTTGTCACCTTGTTCTGCCTTTTTAGATTTGATGTTCTTTCCCCTCTTCCGACCACGTTTTCTTTTTGCTTTGTTCACATCCTCATCTTTTTGTTCACTGGTGTCCTCTGATTTCTCTGTCTGAATGCTTGTATCAGCATCATCAGTTTCCAATTTATTACTGTTATCTTCACAAGACATCAGATCTTCAAGATCCAGATTTCCAGCCTCTACATCACCAACCTCATCAACAGTCACAAATTCATCAATGTTTTCAGGAAAGCACTCTTCTTTTAACTCCTACAGAAATCCAAATACATTCCAAATTTGAACAGGGGCCTCTTATTTCAATATCAAATTGGGCAAAAATAAATACATTTTTTGAAATTCTTCCAAACACTCAAAATAGGGATCACAAGATTTTATCTGGTCGTTCCTTTTTTGTATGGCTTCTCTCCTTCAAAGTAAAAGTCTCACCTATTTAACTGTACATTTTCTTTCCTCTATTTATTCAGTATCTATCATTCGGGAGGCGAAGGGGATTTTGTGGGAACGAGAGAGACTTACAACTGTGTGTTACCTCCCAGGTGCCAGCATTAGTGATGTCTCTGATCGTGTTTTTGGGATCCTTGAAGGGGGGCGGGGGCCAAGTTGTGGTCCACATAGGCACCAACGACATAGGTAGGAACAAAGGTGGGGAGCTCAGACAGTAATTCAGGGAGTAAGGTGGAAGCTTAGAGCTAAACCAAACAGAGCTATCATCTCTGGTTTGTTGCCCATGCCACGTGCTAGTGAAGCAAGGAATTGGGAGAGCGCAGAGCTGAACATGTGGCTGCAGGCATAGTGCAGGAGGGAGTATTTTGGATTCTTGGATAATTGGAGCTCTTTCTGGGGAAGGCGGGACCTCTACAAACAGGATGGTCTTCACCTGAACCAGAGGGGTACCAACATCCGGGGGGGGGGGGAGAATATTTGCTAATGCTCTTTGGGGGAGGGGGTTAAACTAATGCAGCAGGGGGATGGGAACCTGAATTGTAGTTCCAGTGCAAAAGGTAATGAGGTCAGGGATAGGTTTATAAGGCTGTGAGAGGACACCGGATGTTGGTTTGAAACATGTGTACTTCAATGCCAGGAGCATCCAGGATAAGGTGGGTGAACTTGCAGCATGGGTTGGTACCTGGGATTTCAATGTTGTGGCCATTTCAGAGTCATGGCTAGAGGAGGGAGAGGAATGGTTGTTGCAGATTCCGGGAGTTACATGTTTCAGTAAGAACAGAGAAGATGCTAAAGTTGTGGGGGCGGGCAGTGTTAATCAAGCGTCATATTGCAGCTGCTGAGATAATGTATAAGGACTCATCCACGGAGATATTTTGGGCTGAGGTTAGAAACGGGAAAGGAGAGGTCATCCTGTTGGGAGTTTTCTATAGGCCTCCAAATTGTTCCAGAGATGTAGAGGAGAGGATAGGATAGGATAGCAAATATGATCCTCAATAGGAGCGAGAGTGACAGGGTAGTTGTTCTGAGGTAATTTAACTTTGTAAATATTGACTGGGAATACTGTAGTGTGAGTAGTTTAGAAGGGTCAGTTTTTGTTCAATGTGTGTGGGAGAGTTTTCTGACAGTATGTAGTCAGGCCAACAAGGGGTGAGGCCAAATTGGATTTGGTACTGGTGTTAGATTTGGTGATAGTGACCACAATTTGGTTATGTTTACAATGGGCAGGGATACAGGTTTAACTGGGGGAAAGGTAATTATGTTGCGATTAGGCAAGATTTAGGATGCACAGGATGGGGGAGGAAACTGCAGAGGATGGACACACTTGAAATGTGGAGCTTATTCAAGGAACAGCTACCCCAGGTCCTTGATAAGTATATACCTATCAGTCCGAGAGGTAGTTGTCAAGAGAGGGAGCCCTAGTTTACTAAAGAAGTTGAAGCTCTTGTCAAGAGGATGCTTATGTGAGGATGAAGCATGAAGGCTATGTTAGGGGGCTTGAGAGTTACAAGTTAGCCAGAAAAGATCTAAAGAGAGGGCTAAGAAGAGCCAAGAGGGGACATGAGAAGTTGGCGGATAGGATCAAGGAAAACCCTATGGCCTTCTATAAGTCTATCAGGAATAAAAGAATGACTAGAGAAAGATTAGAGCCATTCAAAGATAGTGGTGGGAAGTTGTGTGTGGAATCAGAGGACATGAGGAAGCGCTTAATGACTACTTTTTGTCAGTATTCACACTGTAAAAGGACAATATTAGTGGGAATACAGAGACACAGGCTACTAGGTTAGATGAAATTGTGATTGACAAAGAGGAGGTTTTAGCAAATTTGGAAGCTGTGAAAATAGATAAGACCCCAGGCCGGATGGGATTTATCCTCGGATTCTCTGGGAAGCCAGGGAAGAGACTGCAGAGTCTTTGACTTTGATCTTTTTGTTGTCATTGTCAACAGGAGTAGTCCCATAAAACTGGAGGATAGCAAATGTCGTTCCTTTGTTCAAGAAGTGGAGTTGGAACAACCCTGTTAATTATAAGCCAGTGAACCTTACTTTGGTTGTGGGTAAGGTGTTACAAAAGGTTATAAGAGACAGGATATATAATTATCTGGAAAGGAATACTTTGTTTAGGGATAGTCAACACGATTTTGTGAAGGGTAGGTCATGCCTCACAAATCTTATTGAGTTCTTCGAGAAGGTGACCAAACAGGTGGATGAAGGTAAAGCAGTTGATGTGGTGTATATGGACTTCACTAAAGCATTTGATAAGGTTCCACACAGTAGGCTATTGTACAAAATATGGAGTTTCGGTATTGAAGGTGATTTAGCGGTTTGGATCAGAAATTGGCGAGCTGAAAGACAACAGAGGGTGGCGGTGATGGGAAATGTTCATCGTGGAGCTCAGCTACCAGCAGTGTGCCGCAAGGATCTGTTTTGGGCCACTGCCGTTTGTCATTTCTCTAAATGATCTGGATGTGGGCGTAGAAGGTTGGGTTAGTAAATTTGCGGTTGACACTAAGGTAGGCAGACTTGTGAATGGTGCCGAAGGATGTTGTGGGTTACAGAGGGACATAGATATGATGCAAAGCTGGATTGAAAAGTGGCAAATGGAGTTTAATGCGGAAAAGTGCGAGGTAGTTCACTTTGTAAGAAGTAACAGGAATGCAGAGTACTAGGTTAATGGTAAAATTCTTAGTAGTGTGGATGAACAGAGATCTTGGTGTCCAGGTGCATAAACCCCTGAAAGTTGCCACCCAGGTTGATAGGGTTGTTAAGGCAGCATGTAGTGTGTTGGTGTTTATTGGTAGGGGGGGGATTGAGTTTCGGAGCCACGAGGTCATGCTTCAGCTGAACACAACTGAAGGATGCACCTGGAGTACTGTGTACAGTTCTGGTCACCGCATTACAGGAAGGATGTGGAAGCTTTGGAAAGGGTTCAGAGGATGGTATGGAAGGAAGGTCTTCGAGAAAAGACTGAGGGAACTGAGGCTGCTTTCATTGGAAAGGAGGTTGAGAAGCGACTTAATTGAGACGCATAAGATAATCAGAGGGTTAGATAGGTGGACAGTAAGATGGATGGTGAAAACTAACACAGGGGGACATAGTTTTAGGACAGATATCAGTGTAGCTTCTTTACTCAGAGTAGTAGGGGCGTGGAACAGCTTGCCTGCAATAGTAGTAGACCCACCAGCCTTAAGGGCATTTAAATGGGCATACATATGGATAATAATGGAATGGTGTAGGCTAGATGGGCATCAGATTAATTTCACAGGTTGGTGCAAAATCAAGAGCCGAAGGGCCAGTTCTGCACTGTAAGGTTCTATGTTCTACGTCTCATTAGTTATTAAACATAAAAGCACAATTCAGCAAGGTTAAGGGAAAGGATCTAGCACGAATTGAGAAGCTTCACTATAATTGAGCAAATGGAGGCTTTGAAAGAGGAGTCAGTTCAGTACACAGTAGACACACTCCACGATGAGGAAAGTAAGGCCAACTAAAGTTTGAGCACCTTGGATGATCAAGATACAGATAAAATAAAACAGAGAAACAAAGCCTATGACAATTGCTAGTTCCATAGTTCAGTAGCAGTTTGAGTTGAGAAAAGCATAGAGGAAACCTTAAAAAAAAGAAATGAAAGAAAGTGTATTAACACAAAAGTAGTGAATGTAAGGAACTCTGTCCAAATGTAATGCCAGTAAGGAGCCAAATATTAGGCATCCTTTCAAAAAGGAAACAGACATGGCGGAGCTGTTAACAGAGCTTTGGATCAAAGTAACGATTGATATAGTGCTAAAAAAGGACACAAAGTCATGCTCAAATGGTTCACAATCCTCAAAGTCAGATAGGATGTCTACAAGGCTCCTGAGGGAAGAATAGGTGTAAATTGCTGAGCCTCTGCCTGCCATCTTCCAATATTACTTGGTTATGGGGTTGGTGCTACAGCATTTAAGAATTGCAAATGTTATATATCTATTAAAAATGGAGATAAACCAGCAACTACACGCATGGCAGCCTTAAGTTAATGGCTGGGGAACAGTCAGTGACAACTATCAGGAAAAATTAATTGACAAATTAGCAAAATTAGACAAAGCAGTGGCGAATCCCAATAGATTAGTAATTCGGAAACTTAAGCTAATGGTCTACAGGACATGAATTCAAAAACCACCATGATAGATGGTGAAATACATATCAAATCAAATCTGTAATTAAAAGTAAGCCCAATGACAACTACCTAATAACTTCTGATGGTCATTAAAAAACAATCTGGGTTCACCACTGTCCTTAGAGAACAAAAGCTGCATCATTACCTGCATGCAATGCCAGGCCGACTACAATGTGGTTAATTCTTAACTACCCTTTTAAATGGCCTACGAAACCACTCAGCTGTATCAATCTGATACAAAGTTGAAAGAAAGGAACAATATCAGAAGGACCACTTGACATCAACCTAGGCTACGGAAACAACAACAGCAAATAAGTAGTCCTCCTGACCTTGCAAAATCCTCCTGACTACCAGCTGAGGGTTTGTGCCAAACATGGGACAGCTATCCCAGATTTAATCAAGCAACAGCCTGACATAGTCATACTTTCAGAATCATCCCTCATGGGTAATTTCCCAGACATGAGCAGGGGCCACCCTGGATCCTACCAGCAGGACAGACACACCAAAGTGATATACAATTGAGTCAAAAGTCACAGGAAATCCTTAATATTGACTCCAGACTGCCCCCCCTCCCCCCCCCCCACCCCAAAAGCAACAACTTATTAAGTTCATACCTGGGATGCTGCTTGTTGATGTCTTTTGCTCCTTCGAATAATTGGTGCCTGTTTAAAAAAGTTTCAATTTAGAAAACACTATCCATATGCATTGCTGTAGATCAGACTTTTGCCAATCAAACAGAATCAAACATTGTTGTGCTTTGATTGTCTGAAACTAAAAAACACCAAAGTCAAAGCTTTTAGTTTTATATTCATCAGGACTGTGGCGCAAAAATCACAAAAAAACTTTGAAAGGGAACACCCAATTTACATGGCAATGAGAAATAACACAAAAAATCAATATACTTTTAATACTGGCACTGCAACATACAAATGAACTAAATAATAAATGAGCTGCTGCAACTAGTTTTTTGTGTATTTTTCACATATCATATGCCAAATTCCTTCACTTTAACAAAGACCATACAGGAAGCGCCTTATTAAGAGGAATACCATGTCATGTTCCTTCAGTACTATTTATTAACTTAGCACTCAAGGAGAAATAAGAAAGGGATGATCACCATATTGGGATTGTATTACAGACCCCCTAATAGTCAGAGTTAAATTGAGAAACAAGATTTGTAAGGCGATCTCAGTGATCCATAAGAATAATAGGGTGGTTACAGTAGGTGACTTTAACTTTCCAAACAGAGACTGGGACTGCCATGGTGTTAAGGGTTTAGATGGAGAAGAATTTAAGTGTGTATAAGAAAATTTACTGATTCAGTGTGGATGTAACTACTAGAGAAAGTGTAAAACTTGACCTACTCTTGGGATATAAGGCAGGGCAGGTGACTGAGGGGTCAGTGGGGGAGCACTTTGGGGTCTGCGACCATGATTCTATTAGTTTTAAAATAGTGATGGAAAAGGATAGACCCGATCTAAAAGTTGAAGTTCTAAATTGGAGAAAGGCTAATTTTAACGGTATTAGGCAAGAACTTTCAAAAACTGATTGGGCGCAGATGTTCGCAGGTAAAGGGATGGCTGGAAAATGGGAAACCTTCAGAAATGGGATAACGAGAATCCAGAGAAAGTATATTCCTGTTAGGGTGAAAGGAAAGGCCTGGTATGTGCAGGGAATGCTGGATGACTAAAGAAATTGAGGGTTTTGTTAAGAAAAAGAAGGAAGCCTACGTCAGGACCCCTCAAAGATCAGCAAGGCAGTCTTTGCGTGGAGCTACAGGAGATGGGGGAGATACTAAACGAGTATTGTGCATCAGTGTTTACTACAGAAAAGAATATGGAAGATATAGAATGTAGGGAAATAGATGGTGAAATCTTGAAAACTATCCATATTATAAAGGAGGAAGTGCTGGATGTCTTGAAAAGCATACAAGTGGGTTAAATCCCAGGACCTAATCAGGTGTACCCGAGAACTCTGTGAGAAGCTAGGGAAGTGATTGTTGGACGCCTTGCTGAGATACTTGCATTACCGATAGTCACAGATGAGGTACAGGAAGATTGGAGATTGGCAAACATGGTGCCACTGTTTAAGAATGGTGGTAAGGACAAGCCAGGGAACTATAGACCGGTGAGCCTGACGCTGGTGGTGGGCAAGTTGTTGGAGGGAATCCTGAGGAACAGGATGTACATGTATTTGGAAAGGCAAGGACTGATTAGGGATAGTCAACATGGCTTTGTGCGTGGGAAATCACGTCTCCCAAACTTGATTGAGTTTTCTGAAGTAGTAACAAACAGGATTGATGAGGGCAGAGCAGTAGATGTGATCTATATGGACTTCAGTAAGCGTTTGACAAGGTTCCCCATGGGAGATCGATTAGCAAGGTTAAGATCTCATGGAATACAAGAACTAGCCACTTGGATACAAAACTGGCTCAAAGATAGAGACAGAGGGTGGTGGTTTTTCAGACTGGAGGCCTGTGACCAGTGGAGTGCCACAAGGATCGGTGCTGGGTCCACTGTTTTTTGTCATTTATTTAAATGATTTGGATGTGAGCATAAGAGGTATAGTTAATGAGTTTGCTGATATCACCAAAATTGGAGGTGTAGCGGACAGCGAAGGAGGTTATCTTGGATTACAACTGGACCTTGATCAGAAGAGCCAATGGGCTGAGAAGTGGCAGATGGAGTTTAATTTAGATAAATGCAAGGTGCTGCATTTTGGGAAAGCAAATCTTAGCAGGACTTATATCCTTAATGGTAAGGTCCTAAGGGAGTGTTGCTGAACAAAGAGACCTTGGAGTGCAGGTTCAGAGCTCCTTGAAAGTGGAGTCACAGGTAGATAGGATAGTGAAGGCAGCATTTGGTATGCTTTCCTTTATTGGTCAGAGTATTGAGTACAGAGTTGGGAAGTCATGTTGCGGCTGTACAGGACATTGGTTAGGCCGTATTGGAATGTGTGCAATCTGATCTCCTTTCTATCAAAAGGATGTTGTTAAACTTGAAAGCGATCAGAAAAGATTTACAAGGGTGTTGCCAGGGTTGGAGGATATGAATAGGAAGGGTTTGGAAGGATATGGGCCGGGTGCTAGCAGGTGGGACTAGATTGGACTGGAATATCTGGTCAGCATGGACGAGTTGGACCGAAGGGTCTGTTTCCACGCTGTACATCTCTATGACTCTTAGCCATTCATATCTGACCAGATATTCCAATCCAATCTAGTCCCACCTGCCAGCACCTGGCCCACATCCCTCCAAACCCTTCCTATTCATATCCTCCAACCCTGGCAACACCCTTGTAAATCTTTTCTGAACGGTTTCAAGTTTAACAACATCCTTCCGATAGGAAGGAGACCAGACATTAGGTCACTATATCATGGTAATCTATAGTCTCTTTTCAAAGTGTCTGAGTCTCTTTTCAAAGAATTTAAACTTTCACAACTTGTGAAGTGTTGTTCAGTTTTAACAATATCCTTCATACTTGAATAGATGGCATTGTCTAGTCTCTAGTCTCCACCTCTAGTCATAACTCTTGTAAAAATCTTCACTGAGTACCAGGAGAATCATGTCTTTGATGGAATGACCAGTAGTGTCCTTTCTCTTTTATACTTAGGCGGTGTGTTTGCAATATTTAAATCCACAGCTGCATCAGATAAACTCTTTAGACTTAAACTCTGTCTGTGCTCAAATTTATCACTGAAACAGAGCAATCAAAGGGCCTTTTCCTCAATGCATCAGTTGATAAATCTGCCAACGGATTATTTACTTCTTCCCGTTGCAAGCTTAGGATATGTCAAAAATGTAATTTTTAAAAACATTTGAACAGGGAAGCTAGCCTCACACTGCTACTTTGCAGTGTACACATTGTATTAGTGGAGGACAGCACCAATGTTGATATCAAGCCAAAAAGATGTTCTGCCTCCCACGCAAATGAGTATGTGTTGTAAGAATTTCAGTGCTGGTACGAAGGTCAAATAACTAAACAACTGGTAGACCATATCAAACAAAACGTACTTTGACTGTCTACAGAGAGCATACCAACTGTACTCAAGCAGCCATATTTGTAAAACTCAGAAGTGTCCATCACTAGATGTAATTATACTACTGGACAACTAAACAACTTAAACGATGATTAGAATTACATTAATAATCAACTTAAGATGTTCAGTTAGGCTCTCAATGCATTTCACACACAGCATCTTGTTAAGTGTCGGCAAAAGGGAATTTACATATACACTGTATCTTTTTTATTGAAAAAGGGTTATGGAGAATGCCAACCCATCCTGCAAACCCCATAGCAAAGCCCTGATCATCAGAATCTACCTGCCTGGTAGGAGGTTAAACAGCTAGTTGAGATTTAACAGTTGACAGATCCAACTATATCCCCATGACAACTATTGTCCAACTAATCATCATCTTCTCAGGCTGTATAAATTAGTATTCCCCTTCAAAGTTTGCCCTGGCATCTCAGTCTCGAGGGCAAGATGGAAGAGTTTCATGTCTCTTTTTAGCAATGTTTAAGTTCTGTACAATCAAGAAACCATTTTTACCACCTTAGTTGTTTCTGCTGTGTTTTGTACATTTGTCTCCTTCTCTGCTTTGGAATCTGGCTGTACAGAGTCTGCTCCTTCCATTTCTTGGTCTGTTTCCTTCAGCAGATCCTCTTGGTCAGCTTCTTCATTGTCTGACTCTCCACTTCCCTGATCCTCAACCAAACCTTCTTCAATAAGCTCCGATTCACTCTCAATAGCTGTGACAGCTTCCCCTAAAGCTTCATTTTTCTCTTCGGATTTTATTTCTGGTTTGTTTTCTCCCTTGGAATTCTCTTTCCCAACTTCTTTCGAAGGAGAACTTTCAGAGGTTCTTTGCTCTCCTTTTTCTCCATCAGATTTTGGAGGGTTCTTTGATTTGCTAGGTAACTTTTTCTTGGAAGGGCTTCGGGAACGTTGCCGTCTTCTTTGAAAGAGAAATAAAATATAAAAACAGGTTTATACAATGAAATTAAACCTAACTTTGGTCAATATATGAAACCTAGCAGCTGACACCAATGACATTGGAGGAGGATGGAATTAGTTTGGCTGTTCGTTCTCGTTAAGTACTCCACCAGTCATGGTAATTGTGGAGCCAGATCTATTCTAACATTCAAAGCAAAAGTTCATAGAAAAGAAAACTCAACTGACACGTGGCAAAGTTGGGAATGCAACTCTCACCCATACTTTTTGTTAACTCTCTTCCTCACTTTTACAGAATCTCAAATATCAACTCGATATCTGCAACCAGCTTTAAAAGAGCACCCTAAAGATCCACTTTGCATTTCTTTGCTTCTATCCAATTCTGTCCTTACATCAGAAATTGGATGTTCTTGTGAAATAGGCATGACAGTTTGCACAAATTATTTAAGAACTTTTAAACTAACTTTGTTTACCTGATTCAAAACCTTCATATTTGTACTTATGTGTCAAGGAAGTTTTCCTTTTTTAATATCAGTAGTTAGAAATCGAAATGGAAAGCAAATTTGAAGAAGGCTCGTTCTAATAATAACTGAACAATGAAACCACAAAGAAGCAACTTCGATGACAGCCTACAATACTTGCATAATTCACAAATACCATTTCCAGGAGCTTGACATTGTGAAAATCATTTTAACACTAAAATAAGTCATCAACGATGTGCTGTAAAAGATCAATTATGACAGCACACATGATAAACAATAAAATTTAAGTCTCACAAATTACTTCATCTGATTCTCAACAACCAAAAAAAAACCATTGTGGAACTTGCCAATTTTATTTAAAAACTGCTTATTAAAACATACTTGAACAGTCCATAGCTAGGAAGGCAAACTTCATGCTCAATTCAAAACCAAAGTACTGTAGATACTGCAAGTTTGAAATGAAAACAGTTCTCACAAAAGATTAAACAACCTAAAATGTCAACTAGAATTATTTTCCTTCTGCAGGTGCTCTGAAAAGGACAAATCTAAGGCATAAAGATTTTGAGAGGGAATTTCAGAGTTTGGACCCTGGACAACAGCTGGCATTGATGAAATGCTGATAATTGGAAATGTGCCAAAGGCCGAACTGAGTCCAGATCTCTGAAGGTTATCTGCCCACAGGATATTATAGACAAGGAGAGACTTGAAAACAAGAACAGAAAGTGCTGGAGAAACTCAGCAGGTCTGTCACATCAGTGAAGAGAGAAACAGACTTAACATTTGGTATCCAACTTCTTTGGAACTGAAAGGAGTAGAAAGAGTGTTTTAAGTTGTGAAAAAAAGGGAGGAGCAGCAAATGGTACAGATGGAAAAGGTTTCCCAGTGCAAAAGGCAAAGGGATTACTGATAGCGGTTGAGAAGACATGCAAGTGGAATAGGTATTAATGGCATGTCTAAGCAGCAGAAAATAGTTAGTTCTACTGAGTGCAAGCCACGCAAACAAGTCAACATGGTAATACAAACTGAGGAGAGAATTCATGGTCTGAAGTTGTTGAACTCAAATGTTGAGTCGTGAAAGCTGTCAAGTGCTGAAGCATAAAATAAAGTTCTATCCCACCACTGTACGCTGGACTTTATTGAATAATGTAATAGGCTGAGGACAGAAATGTGAGCATAAGAGCAAGATATGGCAGTAACTGGAAGGTTGTGGATTTTCTTGAGACAGAGAAGAGGTGCTCTGCAAAGTAGTCACTCACAGTTTTTGTTTGGTCTTGCCAATGCAGAGAAGGCCTTTTTGTACAGCGAATATGGCAGATCGGATTGAAAGTAGTACAAGTAAATCACTGTTTCACCTGGGTGATTACTGGAAGCCAGACATGCTGAGTTTCTCCAGCACTTATGATTTTTGTTTTAGTTTCCGGCATCTGTAGTAGATTGCTTTTATTTCAGGCTTTAAAAAGAAGGGCTCTTAAAAAGCAAGGCATTGCTTAACTGGGAATCAATGTAGGCCAATCATCTGATGGATGAATGGTACGTGAGAATTTAGGGCATGGCTAGAGTTTTGGATGATCACAAATTTTTGAAAAGTAAAATGTCGGGGCCCAGAAATTGGAAGAATTGAATCAAAATGTTCCAAAGGTATGGATGAGTATTTCAGATGAACTGAGGCAAGGTAAAGCTAGACAAAGTGAGAGAAGTGAAAACAAGCAGTCCCACATATAATACAGATGTATGATCTGAAGGCAGTTAGTTACCTGTCTGCTTCATCCTGTTCTTTCAACAGTTCCTGAACCTTGATGCTTGGTTTCTGAAACAATAGATTAAACGCACATTGTTTCAAATTTTGGCCAGCCATATAAAACTGCTCAGGCTCAACAATGTTCTTCACATGGATCCCATATTCCTTATATACCACAGCTAGATAGATGAATATCAAATTATGAGATAATTTAGATCAAAAGGTCAAATAGAAAGAGGGGGTATTTCATTTCACATCAAGTGAAAATACAGTAAAGCAGGTAGAATTCAATTAACTTACACCACACGGCTTTGTGAAATAATAAATAAGTATACAATGAACAACATATCATTTTACTCAAAAACAACTGTCAACTCTCTCTGTTTGCACATTCCTTCTGGGACAGGTCAAAGTTTGAGATTTTAGACATTCATCTGAAGGTTGACTAACTTAGTATAACACTCAAGATTCAGCCTGCTCACAGTTAAAAATGAAGAGCTGAACAATTCCAGCTTAGTAAAGAATTAAAGATGTCCAACACAATGGCTATGGGCCTGACCAATGAATAAGCTGAGCTGGCAACATTGTTCGAGAGAGTAATATTTTAATTTTCTCTGGTTTGGTCGTACATAAGTGGCATACTACTGAAAAGAGACAGAGGTTGCCAAAGCTTTTTGTATTGCAGGATTAACACAAGTGTACTAAATTTCTTCTCTCATTTCCCTTACAGCAGCACCTCTAAAAGATTGTTGGAAATAGAGTCGGACGGGTAGATATTTTCCTCTAACATCATGGTCCACTGTCAAAAATGTTTGACAACTAAACCAGCTATACCCCAATATTTTCACTTGCCATCACACTAACAGTGATCAAAATGAATGGGAAGGATGGTGTCTAATTTGATGAAATCCTAATGAGGTGATAACTCATTTCAAGTTGGACAGCATCAATCTCATGTCAGACTCTGTTTTCAGCCACAAGTGTCAAAAATCCACCTCATAAGTGTACGTTGCAATGGTAACACAATTTTTGATTATAAAGCAAATTATTACTTGCATTTATGACAGCTCATGCCATGACCTAGAAACTAGATTACGGCTTGGTGCCACCTGAATTCTGGCCTATTCTCTCATATGGCTTCACCCTGACACTGCATACAAGATCAGTCCAAGTTTTGAGAACCAATGCTTTAGAGTGGAAACTTGTTAAGGTGAGATATGGTTGACTTGTTCAAATGTATAGGCTTGGATAGAGTAAATAAGAAAAACAACTTGCAATGACAGGAGAATCAATAATAAAGATCTTTGACCAAAGAACGATAAGGCAATTATTAGACATTTAAGAAGCAAGTGCATAATTTGAAAGACAACTGGTAGCTCATTAAGGGGTAACTATTAAACAGGAATTGAATAAAATCTTGCCCATGAAATTCTCTGTCAACTTGTGCAATTCTATCTCACAGCAAAGTGGTTGATGCCAAAACATTGAATGTTTTCAAAAAAAAAGAGTTAGATATAGTTCTTAGGGCTAAAGGGGTAAAAACCTATGGGGCAAGAGCAGGAACAGGGTTCTCAATTAGATGATCAATTATGATTATAGGCTTGAGGGGCTGAATGGCACAGTCCTGTTCCTACTCTCCATGTTTCGAAAACTAATTGTAAAAAATGCAGAGCTAAGAGCAAGAGATGGGGACCCAGACTACTTAAAAATAAGTATTTCAAAGAGCTGGGACAGGTACAATCAAACAGTTGAATAACTCCTATCTCTGCTGAACTATAGCACATGGAGATCGACCACTGAATTATATTAACACGCAGTTCTCACTACAAAAGTGGCAACACTAGACAGATAGTTGTTTTTTTAAAAAAGGCTGTCACTTGAGTTCAACTATTTTAACAATATAGAAATCTCATTTGGTACTGCTCAAGACAGTTCATAACAATACCAAATCAAGGAGAAAACCAATATCTATACTGCATGAGAGGACAGTGCTGATTGGTTGGGAAGTGGACTCTGGTAGAGATGTTGCCATGGAGAATGCACCACAAATGCTAATTGATAGTTCGGTGGCGACTGTTTAAATGAACATTAGGCAGATTGACTCTGAACTAAAATGACTGTCACCTGTTTTGTTAAGCTGAGACATAGTGCATGCACATGTTCTTTTGCTTGGCAGTTATCCATCAATCAGCACTAAAAGGCACGCCCTCTGTGATAACACTACTACCACAGTCCAATTGCCAACCAGTCAACACTCTCCTGTGTGTAAAAATGTTGACTTTCTTCTTGAATTAGAATTCCTATTAAATGTTCTGCTGAGTGCAATGCAAAAGGCTTGGCAAAATGTATCCCTTCTCAGTAAAATTAAGATAATTTACTGAAAGACAACTTAAGCAAAACATTGCTTACCTTTAATACAAGTGTCTTATATTTCTGAGATGCATCGACAGTTACTTTTCGGCCATGAAATATTAAAGGTGTTTTCTTGTAATGTTTAACCATGTCTACCATACATTTCTTTGACTCCATTTCCAGAAATGCCTGATGGTTAACAATATTGATTAATGAGGATAAATGTACACAAGGCTGAACCACAACCAGTTATAGCTTCAACATATAAACTATGTAAATAAAAGAGGTCCTTGTAGACAGTGTCTCAACCTTGCCATGTTTCGTCTTCCAGTGAAGAAATTACCTTCTGCACAGCACTGTTCCTACCTACCTCATGGATGGTACAAGACTGGGCAACTCCTGAGGAGAAGTGGTTGAAAAAACACAGTCTTCACTGTGAAAATGAACTCCGTTAATAATCTAAATATTCCATTACCGGTAATCCCTTTCACAATTTGTCAAGGTTTTTCTTAAAACAGGAAATACATCCAATTATATAGATATTAAAAGGTACTGTAGGCAAACTTGAACTAAGTTAAACGTAAATTCCCAAGCTGTACTCACACCAATATGAGGTAAAGAGGGGACAAAATAAAAAGGAGAAAAGAACTTAAAGGCTCCTAAAAGAAATGTGGACAAGAGGGTGGGACTCCAAACAGAGGGAATTCAATAGGTGTACTGGCATTTTCTCCTCTGCTAGCAATTTTTTTTGCATGGTGCAAAATGCACTTGAATCTTCGAGTCAACTTATGAGTTGCGCAGTTAAGTTTTCATTTCAGAAATTCCCAGCATATAATCAAGCCCTTCATATCCCTTAAAACAGAAATATTTTGATAGTACCTGATTGCGGAGTCTCATCACAATATAATTAAGCACTTTTCCAAAGCTAGTACCAATTTTCACAATGTCAGCATCTGAGTAACCAGAAGGAGGGAGGTTCTGGAGGAGTGCTACCCTGCCGCCGCTCCGCTCTTGCTTTTGCTTCTGAAAAGATAATAAAAATGCATTATCAACACGTAATAACTTAATGGATGAATTTTCATTTTAAAAAAACACTAAGTAATGCAAAGGACTCTCTAAATTAATAGTCTCTCAAAGATTTTATCAAAGTTTTTAACCGCAAGATATCTCTAAATGCCAATCATTTGGCATTTAATTACATGGACTCAATTTCTCAGTTGAAGCAATCAATAGGTCAGGTCATAAAATTCCAAGTAGGTGTAGCAGACCATTTGGCTGGTCAAGCTCCTGAAGAAGGACTAATGCCCAAAATGTCGATTCTCCTGCTCCTTGGATGCTGCCTGACCTGCTGCACTTTTCCAGCAACACATTTTTCAAGCTTGTACCCCGCAACTCCACATTCCAGCGTGTCCCCCATACTTCAACCCCATTGTCGAACAGACGTCTGTCCTATCTCAGCCTTGAACGTAGTCAACTACCCCTCACTCCTCACTGAAGAGGAGAATTTCAAAGACTCATGTCCCTCATGGCCACCGTTGCCAATTTGGTTCATCCAACTTACATGATTAAACCATATATGATCATTTCAGTACCATTTTTACAAGTTCCTATTACTTAGAGTCATATTGCGCCTTACAGTTTAGCGCATGTTATAAGCCTTACAAACCACTCCCACCAATGACTTCAGTACTTTGCTGTTTCTCATCTCCACTTGAACTGATCTCATACCTTGATCTCCCAAGCCAAGATTATTTCTCACAACTGCACTGACCTCATTTGTTTTTTAAAAACAAAGCCACCTTATCACCATTTCCTTTCTTCTTATTCTTATCAGTTGCCCTTAAATATTTGGGTCCCAGCCTAGTCATTTTGTAACCATTTCTCTGTTATATCTTTCACATCATACTCATTTGTGCGTGTGTCAACTCTGTCACCTTGTTACAAATGCTGCATGCATTCAGATCAAGGCCCTTTGTTTCACCTTGTCCCTCCAGTAATCTCCACTGCCTCCAGCACACACAGGGTGCCAGTTAGCTGAATCTGCTAACTGTATGAGAAATACTAGCGGTGGCTTGAGAACTCAAGTTGTTGCTGCCACAATATCAATGTGTGTTTTAAAAACAAACAGCCAGGACTACTCAAATATTGGTATAACAGGCCATGATAGTCTATCGTTAAAGAGAGTGACCTAAGTCTTGAACTATCTTTAATAAAGCATGACCCATTATTCCCTTCCAATTTCTGATATCAGTAACTTCCCCATTATGCCAATCTTAAGGATTTGGAACTCTTCCTTTGAATCCCGGATGCCAGTTGCATGAGACTTTTCGATGCTTAGGTGCCAGATAATGAGGACTTTACCATATTTTCCATGCCTCTGGACACATCCTTATGTTTGTATGCTCTATTCCTTCCCATCAGACTCTTATTGTCACACACTAATGCACTGTCAGTACTCATTCCAAATCTCCATTAACCACTTAATTTAAAGCCCGCTCAACAGCCTCAATTATACCATGGGCCAGGGTAGTGGCCCTTGGTAAAGACCATCTCAATAATACAGCTCCCACTTTCATTAGTGTCAATGTCACATGAATTGAAATCCACTTCTACCACATCTATCCTCAAGCCATACATTCAATTCTCTACACCTGATATTATTTTGATCATGGGGCTTGGGTCATAATTCAAAATTAGCTTAATGGTTTTGCTCTAACTTTTAGTCTCAGTTGCTCATAATCCCTCAACAGGACCTCTTTCTCCATCCTATTGGTATTGATCTGGACCACCACTGGATACTTCCCCTCCCACTTTAAATCCCTCACTGGTTCCAAGAAATGCCCTGAACCATGGCACTAAGCATGCAGAGCATTTGGGAATCTCACATTTCCCTGTGGTTAGCAAGACCTCCACCTCAATTATATTGCCATCTACTGCAGATGCATTTCTTTATCCTCACCCCAAAGGGGTGGCATGGTGGCTTAGTGGTTAGCACTCCTGCCTCACAGCATCAGGGACCCAGGTTCAATTCCAGCCTCGGTCAACTGTCCGTGTGAAGTTTGCACATTCTCACCATGTCTGAAAAGAGCTTTTAACTTGCTCGGCAATCCCAGGGAAGAGTGAGAGAATGCAACAAAGTCAAACAAAGTAGGGAGGTATCAAATTTCAAATGTAATTTAACAGACAATTGCAAGAATTTATAAAGGCTTCACCTTCAGTGTACTGTGACACAAAAGTTTTTTGTTTCATTAATTAATTTAATCATTGTCATCTGAGCAATGGGAAGAATCAGTATCAGTGCACAAAGGGCATTAAAAATAGAACTGAACATACAACTTTATTGATATGGTGGCAGAAAAATGCAATGGTCAAACATTTCTGAAATATTCATGAACCAATGATTGAGTCTGATTACCTTCAAATCAATTTCCTTGTATTTGTGAGACATTCCCACTCGAACCCTTTTGCCATAAAGGATGGCTGGCTTCATACTGTAAAAGGCAACTGCTGTTTGTGCTTGCGCATTGGTCGCCATTTCCACAAAACCCTAGATTTTGGTTTTAAAGACAAAATTCAAAGTAATGCTTACGATGAAAATAAATGTACTGTCAGAACAATCCTATACTAGAGAATAAATATGACCAGAAATTAATGAAATCCACAAAAGACAATTTTCATTTCTGAATTTTGCAATTTTATTGATAATAAGCAAATCAATTGGATATGCATCTTTAAAGTTTCAGCTTTCATACATCTTTGAGAAGCTATACACATCATTTGACTAAACGTGGTTCGCTAACTTCTCTTCACAGAGAAGACAAATTTATTCTACTCACCTCACTCTTGGTATTTAAAAGCAAGTATTTTGTAATAATTCCAAAAGGTTGTGCGAGTTGCAGGATATCTTTCACTTTGCATTTTCCTTTTGGTAATTCTGTCATGTGAAGCACTCGACCAGGTTCATCCATTTGCTTTGCAAAGGAACATCATAATTGTTTACTTGAAGTATAGAGTATTCCATTGGAAAGAAATATTCAAAATTACTCTTCCCTTTTCCTCAATTCTTAAGCTTACTCAAGAACAATACGCTGCTTCAACTTCACTTGGCAATAGTAGCATTTAATTTCAAGATTATTACAAAGAATGATGTTTGTTAAAACTGCATTTCACATCAACTTTTATTTTAAATATTGGCACTTGGTAATAACTGCTAATAGCAGTAAATTCAACTGGGAGAAATCTGGCTTTCACCAACAAGATGGGTGAGCAAATTCAATATTAGAGACCAGGGTACTTCTGCACTGGTAATGTTACATTTCTCAAAAAACAAACTTGCCACATGCTGGAAGTCCAACCCAATTTCCCCAAGCAGCAATTATTCACTTCCTCCATGCAGCTGGAACTCAAAAAGTTTTAGAGACTGAAGAATGTGAACTACCTCAATTTGTATATATACCAATAGCCTGCTGAATTTTGACTTTTCAAATGGATCATGAACAAAATAATAACAGTAGATCTCTTAGTGATAGGCTTATCTAAAATGTTATCAAATTTAAAAAAAGATTTTTTTTCTTGGTTTCACTAACTTACAAATCTGCAGCTTAGTTACTTGGCTACATCTATTCCTTTTGCCTATGCAAAAGATGAACAAGGCCATTAAAAAAACACCATTGCCATATTCATGAGGCAGAATTGAAAAGGAGCGAAGTCATATAAATTTGCACAGAACCCAGGCTGCATTTGTAAAGTACAATCTGGGTCTCCAAATCATTTTTAAAAAAGGACAGACTGGACATGAAAATGTTCAAAAGATTTATTACAATAATATCATAATGAAGAGGGTTTTTTATTCAAAACAAATGAACATTATGGGGCTCTTTTCTCTGGAAGAAAGTCTGAGGCAGACAGGATAGAGATCATTGATTATGATATTTAAGATTACGAGATGGATGAAGGAGGTAGACACTGTGACTTTCCTACTTCCAAGGAGGCCAAACTAGAGGGTATAAATATGGAAGACTTACTGATAATTCCCATGGAACATTTAGGAGATTTCTTTTCCTCTTTGCAGAGAGAACACACTACCAAAGGAGCAGCTGAGATGCATTTCACATATAGATGCATTTATGGGTAAGATTGATAAATACAAAGGTGGAAAGCAACAGAAGGTGGTTTTACTTCAGTTAACTGAAATTCAGTGGGTGGAGGTTCAATGTAGCATTAACATTGCTGTAATTCCATTTGTTCAACAGCTGCAAAAAGTATATACCCAAAATACCACACCATAAATCATGCTTTATCATGATTTCCCCAACTGCTGAGTATTCAGTTAAGGGTGCAAGTGAGAAGTTTTATTTAAGGCAAAATAGCTTCATTATTTAAGTGATGTATGCTGTAAATAAAGTGTGAACACTGCATGATGTTTCTATTGCTTAGTGCGTGTTTTTTCATGAATTACATGGAGCTTATGATCAATCAGCACTCTCCTGGTCCCATAGGTGCCGATTAATAAAAAGTTTGCTCTACTACGCAACCATAAGCTATGCAGTTATTTCTGTGGGTTCTAGCTAGAATATGGCAGGAAATCTCATGAAAGAGCTTGCTTACCTAAGAGATTTTCTCAAAAAAAAATAAAACCGTTAATATCTCATCTAGGATCAATGCAACACAATACATTTAAAGTCATTATTTTTGCTTATATGGATCTACTGCCCACTAATGTATTACTCTCATTTTAAAAATTAAGAATATGCTTCACATCTTTTCCAATTCTGACTTAAATTTCAATGCATTAGCTGATCCAAAACTAAAGAAACAATTTCGCCCAACCTAAATCACCTAGAACCAATGGAATTTTTTTATATCTCTGATATTATTCATGCTGTAATAAAGTAAAAACTGACCATGTTTCGTTTGTTCTGCATTTGACCTTTGCGGTTTCCTGAAAAAAAAACATACCATGAGCTCTGAATAATACGCAATTACTTTTATTTACAAAGGTAGTAATAATTTATATTTAACTTTAATTTTCTAATGGGACAGTTCGCACCTCCAAATTTCAAACAACGCTGTAAAACACAGTTCAGATATTAAAACCAGGTATTCTAATCTCAATAAGAGGGCACTAGTAACCTCCACCATGCTCTACTAAAGCCAGAAGTCACACAGGTCATAGTCCAACAGGTTTACTTAAAATCACAAGCTTTTGAAGTACTGCCCCTTTGTCAGGTGAGGTGAGCAGCACTCAAACGCCTGTCATTTTAAATAAATTAGTTGAACTATAACCTGGTGCTGTTGGCTTCTGACTTTTTCAACCACCACCCCATCCAACACAAACTTCTCCACATCATGCTACGTTAACACAACTTTAAACAACATCTGTCCTTTCGCCTTTCATTTCTCACAGTTCAAGGCCCAGATGCTCTTTCTAAAATATTTTTAAAAAGTGATTTAACAATACATCTTTAAATTTCAAATATTCATTGAAGCTTGAGGTAAAGGAACACATCTTTAAAGTGGCACTCTACAGCCTTCTGGACCCAACAGTGAATTCAATAACTTTTGACCATAATCGCTGCACTTTTCTTCCATGTTTTATTGGTGGTGGTTTCTTTCTTTACCATATTTTCAAAAATACAGCAATTCACACCCTATTACGACATATTTGATTCTTTGATAGCTCCATTCTTTTTGCTTGCTGTATTATTGGATCTTTTGCTGTTTAATCTCACTACATTATGAATGACAAGTCATCAAACATTGACAGTTTTTCTGATTTTTAAAGCAATTTTATTCATGACAATCAGGCAGCTTCTTCTTGAGGCTTTCCCCTCTAGCTAGTTCATGTTCTTTAACTTAAGTTGAAAATCTTTTTATTAAGAACGTTGATCTCAATGAGGAGCCTTCAAGCTAATAAGCTAATCCACATCTAACAACCTGCTCTGAAAAACTGTGGTCATAATTTTAACAGTGACTAATTCTACCACAACAACTTTGACAATCCACAACATTTTAAAAGGTTTATGTGCCTCGTGTCCTCAAAAGAAAAATCCACATCTTCAAAAACTGATTCATACCCCATGAAATAGAGTTCATTGAAGTTTGTGTATTAATATTTGAAATACACTGTTTATAGACTAACAGGGCACCATGTTACCTCTGCCAATGACAATTGCAGATATAATAATTCAGCTACTGAATGGATAACAAACAAAGGTGCATTTATGGTTAACAATCTCATGATAATAGAGGGGGAATGATTGCCTTGAGTAGCCTCCAATGCCAAGTTAAGTCTTCAAAAAGTCATCATGATTTCCTGTTTGGCAGGAAATGGGTAATGATCAAATTCTGGTAAAACACAAATTTGAGTCCCAAATTTAGAGTGAAATTAATTCATTTATGATTATACCACACACTCAAAAAAAGAACCACAACAAATCAAAGAGGCTTTTTCAGCTTTATCTTTTACAAGGGTAAAACTTTACGCACTAACACTACCTACTACCAGGAAATCAATAACACTCACTTTTGCTAGCCAGGTTCAGCAGGATCATTCCAATAACATTTACCTAAGACCCCCATATGTTTCTAAATGCATTTTTATAAAGATAATCACCTTAGGGCCCAAAGACCCAGTTCAAGTCCCACCTGTTCCATAACAACATGTTGAATAAAAATCTCTCAAAAGGTGATTCAACCTTCAGTATTTACTAGATTAAAGAAAGGCTGATAAAATTATATGACTTACAAACATAGAACATAGAAAAGTACGGCACAAAACAGGCCCTTTGGCCCACGAAGTTGTGCCGAGGTTTAATCCTAATGTAAAATATAATAACTTAACCTATGCACCCCTCAACTTTCCGCTCTCCATGTGCCTGCCCAGCAGTCACCTAAATGTCCCTAATGACTCTGCTTCCACCACCACCACTGGCAACGCATTCCATGCATTCACAATGAACATTGTGGAAAATGCAAATATATCTATTATTTACTATACATAGTAAAAAGCTACAAATCCAAATAATACCAAACGTTGGCACAAAATCAACTTTATCAGTAACTTTTGATTCATGTGCTAATCTTGTGGCTGTTCAAAGTGGAAATTCAGTAATGATATGACCCAACTTGAAGCCCAATTTCTACTGATACTGATCTGGGTAATGGAATCTTCACTATATATTCACATTTAATGCTTGATTAGAAAAAAATGTTTCACTGTAAACCTAAGAATTTCAAAATTAATGATGTATGTAGCATTTTTAAAGAAATCATTTTGTGAAGAAAAGAAAATGCCCAGGTAGGTATTCAAACCTAATCTGTGATAATCGTCACCACCAGATCAACCTTTATGCACATAATGGCAGACTATTCACTGTTACTGGGGACTTGATATCTGTACGTTTGCACGTAAAACAGTTATAGAACTGTAAGCTAGGGAATGAGCATACACAAGAAAAAAATTCTTATTTATCTGCGTAATCAGCACACAAAATCATTTTATCCCAACCTCCGTGAGGGTCCATTGCATCCAGTTGTCTGATAGCTGCAAGGAGTGCAGAAGCAGCATCCGGTGCAATATTGGTCTGTTGTGCAGATGGATTGCTCCTAAATGCAAACCACATGAAGATCAGCATTAATATGCAAGTAGGTTCAACTTAACAATCAATTGATGCAACTAACTCTTGAGTAACTAATGGCAAAGTAATAGGAAATTAAACTTAAAAGGATGAATGCAGAATAATGCGCAAAGCAACAAGATCAGAGACTCAGTTATATGTCAGAAGATCTTAAATTTGCACTTAGATTGTTTTGTGTATAATTAAACTTACTGTTAATCTGATTTTTAAAACTAGTATACAAGCTTCATACCGAGGAACAACCTAATAATAGAACTTTAAAAACAAGGAGAGAGAAAGTTACTATCTGGAGGGAAGAGACCATTAATAGCAGATAGCCATCAAGAGATCCAAAAGAGAATTAAGAAGAAACATCTTCACCAGAATGTGGAGAGAAACTATAATATCAATACGAAGGATGAAGCAAATAGTGTTCATGGATTTCAGGAGAGGCTAGCCAAGCTTGCAAAGAAATACAGTAGAGTACTACATGGCAAGATTAAATGAGCGTAGACAGGAGGGGCCTACGTTCACCACTAATCTTTCCTGCTGCTGTCCGGATCTCTGAGATCTGCATGTGACAGCAACTTCCAGAACTGGAAGCATGCTATTCCACATATGAAGACCCACCATGAACCTGCATAGCTGAAACAGAATATTTGAGGAAGTTCAGGTGGAGCATAAGTACTGGTATGGACTGGTTAAGCCAAATGGGCTGTTTCTATGCTGTACGTTCCATGTAGGTAACCAGCACGATGTTGAGAAGATCTTCTAAATGTTGCTGTATTTTGGTACTTTTGAGTGAAACATGCTTTTGTGATAAAGAAAAAAACAATAGACACTTTTGCATTCCAATAATACGTCATGGAATGAGCTCTTCACACACCACCCAGATTGGCAATCATAGAAAGCAGTCTGAACTACCTTGTGGATGGTACATCTTCTGGAACCCATTGCGGGTAACTGGAAATAAAAATAAGAATTTGTTAGGCATACAATACCAATCATTTCTTTCCCTCTACAACCCCAACGCTCCAACCACCGTGTCACTGAATAAAATGCAGTGAAAGCAATATAACACGGAGATTGGAATCCAAGAAGCAGGACTGCATTATGGTTGCATAATCAAAATCACTTGCTGATCATCTCATATAGCAGAGGTTTTCTTCCAATTATTCATTACAGTACTCATGGAACAGAGGATGTTACAGTCAATGCAAGCCAGAAAAAGAAATGTGAAGTGCTTTCTGCAATCGAACTATTAGCTGCCCCTAGATCCCGAGAATGAGTGAGACTTTTTGAAGCAAAGGCATTATAAAATTTTGCATATAAAACAAATTAGTGCCTTTGGTACACCAAAGGGAATAGGGATTTACATACCAGTCAATCTTACATTGGTGGTGGGCAAATTAGTGGAGAGGAATCTGAGAGACAGGATGTTTGATTGTTTGAAAAAGCATAGTTTGATTCGACATAGCATGGTTTTGAGAGGGGCAGGTCATGCCTCATAAGCCTAAGTGAATTCTTTGAGGATGTGACAAAATGCATCGATGAAGGTACAGCAACAGACGTGGTGTATGTGGACTTTAGCAAGGTGTTTGATAAGGCTCCCCATCATAGACTCATTCAGAAAGTAAGGAGACATGGGTTACAGGGAAACTTGGCTGTCTGGATACACAACTGGCTGGCCCATAGAAGACAGAGGTTGGCAGTAGATGGGATCGGTGACCAGTAGTGTTCCACAGGGATCTGTTCTGGGACCTCTGCTCTTTGTAATTTTTATAAATGACTTGGGGATGAGGAAGTGGAAGTGTGGCTTATTATGTTTGCTGATGACATGAGGGTGCTGGAGTTGTGGATAGTGCAGAGGGCTGTTGTAGGTTGCAATAGGACATTATTAGGATGCAGAGCTGAGCTGATAAGTGGCAGATGGAGTTCAACCTGGGAAAGTGTAAAGTGATTCATTTTGTAAGATCAAATTTTAATGCAGAATACAGGGTTAAAGGCAGCATTCTTGGCAATGTGGAGGAACAGAGGGATCCTGGGGTTCACATCAATAGATCCTTCAAAGCTGCCAGCCAAACTCATAGGGTTATTAAAGCGGCATATGGTGCAATGGTTCTCATTAGCAGGATTGCGTTTAAGAGCCGCAAGGTTATGTTGCAGCTCTATAAAGTCCTGGTTAGACCACATTTGGAATATTGTGTTCAGTTCTGGTCGCCTCATTATAGCAAAGATACAAAAGCTTTAGAGAGGTCACAGAGGAGATCTACCAGGATGCTGCCTGGACCGGAGGTCATGTCTTATGAAGAAAGGTTGAGAGCGCTAGGGTTTTTCTCAGTGGAGCAAAGGAAGAAAGGTGATGTGATCGTGGTGTATAAGATGATGAGAAGCATAGATAGAATGGATAGCCAGGGACTTTTTCCCATTCGGAAATGTCTATCACGCGTGGGCATAATTTTACGGTGATTGGAAGAAGGTTTAGGGGAGATGTCAGAGATAAGTTCTTTAAACAGTAAAGGGTGTGTGCGTGGAATTCACTGTCAGCAGTGATAGTAGAGTCAGAGACATTAGGGACATTGATGTAACTCTTGCATAGGCACACGGAATATAGTATAATGAAGGGTATGTACATTAGTTTGATCTTAGAGAAGGATAAAAAGGCACAACAACGAGGGCTGAAGGGCCTGTACCGTGTTGTACTGTTCTATGTTCTACCATGGAGAAAATATAGATGGTCATGAAGAAAGAAAGGAGCTGATTTCCTTCATACACAAAATGCTGATGGGTTTTGCACATTTTTTGTAAAGATTTGGCAGATAGCGAGAGAAGCAATTTTGGAGTTCTTAAGTGTAACTGGACTCAAAAGGTTAACTCTGATTTCTCTCCACAGATGCTACCAGACCTGCTGAGCTTTTTCAGCAATTTCTGTTTTTGAAACCATTTATGAGGCCTGATGGTTTGAATGATGGATACTCATCACACAGCAAAATAAAAAAAAGTTATACAGTGCTTATACAAGTAACGTCACTTGCAAAACAACTATAATTGCCCAGTCAGAACTGCAGCCAGATAGATTAGTGAAAAGAGTAATATATGCTGTACCCCAATTTTAAAACTGCTTCTGCTCTATCGCCCAAATCACCAAATTAAAAAAGATTTCCATTCGCTGATCCACGAGAACTTTTTGGTAGCCAGTGGACTCCCATGCCATAAGCAAGTTTCGGAAATACTGATTTGCATAATAGCACTGTATATAAGGTATGATTTTGAAACTGAATGTTACTTAACCACAAGTTGTTCTATTTGGAGCAAATTCTAGTAACATTACCATCATCCCACGTTAACAGCCTCATCGATATCACCGTGACATTCAACGTAAAACCATCACTGGAGCCTCCACTGCCAACATCTTGAGGGATTACAATGATTCGGACGAGTCACATAAGTTAGCTAAGCTTATGTATATATGAGACTACAAAGGTAAGCTGGAAATCTTGCAGTGAATTAACTCACTTCCAGACTCCCCAAAGCCTGTCCATCACCTACAAGGCCCAAGTCAGGAGTTGCCTGGATGAGTGCAACTCCAACAACATTCAACAAAACTTTCCACTATCCAGGATAAACGGCCTGTTTAACTGGCTAAAACACAGACTTACTCCACCGCTGACATTCAATAGCAGATGTGTGTACCATCTGCAGGACACATGCAGAAATTCACCAAGGTTTCTTCAGACAGCACCTTCCAAACCCATGATTACCAACACCTAGAAGAATAAGTGTGGCGGATACATAGGAAGACCAGCACCTGCAAGTTCCCTTCCAATTCAAATACCATTCTGACTCGGAAATCTATCACAATTCCTTCAGTTTCACTGGGTCAAAATCGCTCCTTAAATGGGACTACGGCAGTTCAAGGAGGCAGCTCACCATTTTCTCAATGGCAACAAGGGATAGACAATAAATGCTTGGGCAACTAGTGACGGCCACACCCTGCGAGTAAAAATTTTTAATAAAATTACCCTTATTGATGGAACAATGGCAAAGAAGTAGTAGTTTTTCATATTTTGGCTTTGATAAGACATCATGGTAGGCCATGGCCAAAATAGTTGCTCCCAATCTACAATGATTTGGACAATGGAGCCAATTATAATATTGCCAAATGTGCAGAAGTGCGTAGAATTGACAGGCATGCAAAATGTGACGATGCAGCATAGGGGCTTCAAGAGAATCAGACAGATAGAGTGGACAAGACCATGGGAGACAGAATACTGCGTGCATAAACATGAGGTTAGTCACTCCGGCACAGGAACAACTGAGTAGGATATTTCTTAATCTTGAGATACTGAAAATTGTAGATGCCCAAAGGGACTTAAGTGCTCTTATTTAGAAGTCATTGAGAGCTAGCATTCAAATGCACTAAGCCATGTGGAAGTCAAATGTCATATTAGCCTTTATTGCAGAAGGACTTGAGCAAAAGGAGCAAAAATATTTTGCTTCATTTAAGTAGAACACTGGTGAGACTGCACTTGAGAGTCTTGTTTGGAGCACTGGTGCCTTTGCTTAAGGAAGGATCTACTTGCTGGAGAGGGGGTAGAACTGAAGGTAGCCAGACTTTTCAAGGATAGTGGGACTGTCCAATAAGGAGAGATTAAATATACAGTGGCTTAACTCTGAACTTAGAATTCTTAAAGAGATAGACAAATTGCATACAGAAAGATGTATGCCTTCGCTGGCAGATCTTTGACCAGGGTTACCCTTTCAGAATAAATAGCAAATCATTTAGAAGTCGGATCAAAAGTGACCTCTTCACTCAGATGCTGGTGAATTCTCTACCCCAAAGCATAGAGTTTTCTGGTTACTGATAACATCAAGGGATATGCGGAATAGTATAGAAGTATGGCATTGAAGCAGATAGTCAGCCTTGATGTAGAATGGCAGAGACGACATGAGGGGCAGAATACTCTAGTCTTGCTACGCTCCTTAAGGGGGAAGATTTCAGGTGGTAAACGAAATAGACTTGGTTTCTGGGCAAAATTATTTTACATTACTGAATCGAATGCATACAAGTCAGGACTTAACAGTTTCCAAGAAACACCGATAAAAATCCAGTCAGGACAGTCAACAAGAGAAGCATAGCTAATAAGGTGGGTAGGCTCACTCCCTTTCAAAATAATACAGCGATTATTCTTTCTCTTGACACCTGTGTATTATGTAAAAGATTATACAGCAAACATTTCAAGTCCTCTTCAGTTATACACTACCAACAACTCGAATTCATGACTAGTCTATCCAATCAGTGCACCACGTAACTGCATTTACACTATGGTCACGTATTCTGTTATTAAAACAAACTGAGATTAGACTTGCTAAACAAAATCAAAATATCAAATAATTTTACATGATCACTAATGCATGTGCAATCCAGGTACCCTACATAAATAATAGGATTCATTATAAAAAAACAGTTGAAGTTAATATTTTTATACTAAAGAAGAACTGCATACATTTCCAAAAGCAGTAAGCAACGCCGTTTATGTGCTGGTTCGTTCTTATGTTGGTTCCAATCCTGAATAGGAAAACAAATCACAATAGTTTCAGCATTAAAGTAAAATTTAAACTGCTACAATATACAGTAAATATGTATTAAGAATTATTAATCTTCTTCCAGAACCAATACAAGCAAAAACACTAATTCGACAGTGACATAAACAAATATATAGAATTATATAACAAAAATGCTGCAGGAAATCTTTGTTAACAAACGGCATTTTAAATCACAGGTTTAAGGCATATCCTGTTATTTAATAATATATGCTGAGTATGCATGTAATTTGAATGCTTAGTTACCTACAGGCTGTGCTTCCTCACTCAGAGCATAAAGTTCAACTCCATCAGAGAAAAGGTCATAATTCCATTAACCGCTTGAATTATTCGTTGCCCATATGGTAGCTTTTGTTTGTTTTTTATGAGACACCCTTTGCACTTCCACAGTTCCTAGTCTCATGCTTGAAACATTATTAACCTGTTTGATCTTTTCTACATTCTAGCCTAGTCAGTTTTACTGCAGCCCCATCTGTAATTAGTCTAGCTGACTGAACAACCTACCACTTCCCTGATCGATTTGGCTCAGTACCACACCATGTGACATAATTAATTCTAGAATTTATTGGAAGATTATTCCTATAATCACAGTTTTAATCTTGCTGGATACTGATATCAGAAGTGAATAATCTTGCACAGAACAACCATCCAATTTAAACAAGCACAAGACCTGAGCTGTTGAATGAAATGAATCAATGTTCAATGAAATAGTATCAACATACAAGCTGGACAAGATGATTTTCTTGTTTCAGATAGAGGGGAAAAGTATAGTACTGCACTTGCAAACAAATACAAGCATGCAGCAAGGGAAAAAGGAGCAACTATTTAAAGGGGGAACAACAAAACTCTTAACACATCTGAGCAAATTATTCAGCTTTTGGTGACTACCTACTCATTTGTACGTGGAGACTTGAGAATAATCTACCATTTTGCACAATCATGTAACTTTCCCCTACTGCACTTTTCAACATGAACAAACACGTCATTGTGTGCTTTGTGAAAGTTGCTCCACAATATACTCCTTTTGACATCACTGAAGGTGCTATTCAGAAGTCAATTTACAGGGTTGGGAAAATTAATGTAACTTACGAGGGAAAGGCAACTAAAAGCTTTCGGTTTCCATTTTTTGAAAATTAAACAAATCGATGTACGTTATAACAAATGGTCTTTCTTTTTGTTCTCTTTGTATTTGAGTGCTTTCTAACCTGCTCAAGATGTTTTCTAATCCTGCTTCCATGCTCAATTCCAGACCAACTAAATTGCCATTTTTCAAGCAAATTCATATTTTAACATCCTAGTGATTTTTAATGTAAATCTTATTTGGCCCTCCATTAAAACCTTGTCGTATTTGAATCCCTGTACTAAACACAAATTGCATACACAGTATACATTATGTGAATAACAAGGTTTTTCTGTAATCAGTGTAACAGTAACAAAAGAAATAATCATTATCCTAAGCATTGCCTTTAAGTAGATTTGCCTTTTCTATTCATGAAACAATACTTAATATTAAAACAAATAATATAAAATTGTGCAATTTTATAAAATTCTCATGCAAAATTACTCCAAATATAGTCAACTTGATTCTTCAAATTAAGTTTTCTCTCCATATAAGCGTTTATCGATGCAGTATCACACATGTCAAATTTATTTTGCCAATCACAGCATCTCATTAAGGGACTTCCACGTTTTATTAATCACCCCAATGCAAACTCTTCCACTGTTTTCCCATATGATGAATGAAGCACTTTACGCATATACAAAAATGCTTAGAACCATTTTTCTTTGGGGAAGGGACTGGAATAGTACAATCTTAATTCATGTTAAGAAAGGAAAGAACTCCTGTGCAGACTGCAAAAAATATACTACTTCCTAGTTTCCTATCTTTTATAAATTTCACGATGGCTCATAGGAACAGAGTGTCCCAAAATGAAGGGGGAAAGAGAGGAGTGCACTCACCTGCTTAACCATACTAGGGATTCAAAACCGTTCTGAAGAGCAATTAAGAATGGGAAGTAATTACTGGCCTAGTCAGTAATTCCCACACCCCCTCAAAGAATAAAAACAAAGCTCTACCATATCAGGGATTCTTAGTAGAACAAGAAGGATAACTGTGCTCAATATTCTTGAACAGTATTTACTTAATATTAAGATCAACTTAGTTGAAAGTAAGATTTGTGGCAACATGCAATGGTTGACCATTGAATTTCAGTGTGTTCTCAAGTATTATGATGCATATTAACAACCCTAAACTGAAAGATTTGAGATTCCTAAGGAATTGAGATATCTTTCTTAGTTCGAGCTATCAAGTCATATGTCTGTCATTTTCAAATGGTAATACTTCAGTAAGTGACAAGCGACTTGGTTTGTGAAGATCACATTGATAAGCAGGAACGTGATGAGGGTATAGAAGTAGGAGACAACACATAACTGAAAAAACGTTAAAGAGTGAAAAACTAACTCCCCCAAGGCCTGAGCAGTACGCGAAGTAGGACCTGAATGTGGGTTTGCTTGCTGAGGGCTGGAAGCAAGCAAACCAACATCCAGAACCTCAACCTGAGCTACAAATCTTCTCAAAACTCACTAATGAAATAGGATCATTTCTAGCTTGGTACAGAAGTGGAAAGAATCCTCATTTATTCAGCCAAGACAGAAATAACATGATTTTGAACAACAACATTGTGACGCTGCTTAAATTGCCCAAAAAAAGGTTTTCACCTGAACATGCCAGCACTTCTTTTAAAAATTATCAGTTTGGAAAATGGTGAGATATACACTAGATTCAAAGTTTTTACAGCCAATTCTATAAATCATCATATGCTGATGGTCTTTCTTGAAACAAAATCAACCACAAAAGAGTTTGGTGGTACTAAACTCTGCCTAAATTAATTATTTTTCAATTATAGCAGGTGACTAAATCTGAATCAAGTCACTTGGAGGCTCAAGTTTTTACAGGAAAACATGAAAAAGGTTCCATTCAATACAGTTGTCTGATGGATTTTATCAATCTTAGTCCTGTCTACTTTGAATCAAGAAATTCTTCGCTTTCTGCTAAAGTAATGGTTTGGTTCCAGAGCCTCTTGAGTACAATACTGGTGTTATCTATATTTCAATTAGGCAACATGCCAAAGCAACTTCAAGCTCTTTCTTGATTTTCACAATCTGGTTATTCATTGGGAGTTTGACTGAAAAGATGAATCACTGTGGTTAATTCTTTAGTCCCATCTTTACACACAGAATGAATTACTGCACTGTCACCATTTAAAAATTTGCTTCCGCTCCTAGTGAGAGAGGGCAAGAAAGCAAATCTATGTAATATCAACTAAATGTTGCCAGATATTGGTATAAATTATCAAATCTAAAACCTAGTTTTGAAATGAAGATAAGTGCTTTGATTTTATGCCAGGCACCAATTTAGACCAATAACAAAAATTACCACGGCCATCTGAAAACCAATAATTGAAAGACATTTGACTCTGCACTGAGAAGTTACAAAAAATTATGCACTAATTTTTTTCACTCAGACAATAACCTCACCAAAGACCAACCAACAGATACCAAATTGAAAAGCAACAATACTGGGCATTGGTACACAACTGTCACAGGTAAGGGAAGTCACTTAATGAGATGTGCCATGTTTTCAGAGGGGAAAATCCCAAATTACCACAAGAGTAATTGAGCCATACCTTGGTGTATATTGAGGCCGTAATGAATTTTGGCTTGAATAAACATGATTATATGCATTTACCTGGATCAAGCAATTATTTCTAATGTTACTGAGACGGCAGTTTCCAAAAATATTTCTACAGCACTCTTCCATAAACAAATTTACAATATGGAATTATTTTCTTAGACAAACCTATATAACTAATAACGTACAAAATAAATAGCAAACCTTCCTGATTACTAGAATTCCAAACCCTTTCAAAGGAATTTAAACCAATTAAAATTTTCAGCCAACACTTTGCAACAAACAAAATCAAATGTGTGCACAGTACTGTACCACTTACGTCGATAAACGTTTCCATCTACATTAATCTTCACTGAAGTTTTTATCCTAAAATCACTTAAAAGCATCTGAGCCAAAGTGGACTCCAACCACCTGGTTAAGAAAGAATCCCAAACAGATGTTGGAAACAATCTTCTTAATGTAGCTAAACTGGATGTTGGACCACAGATGGTGTCAACTTAACTTTCGTTTACACAAATATGTCTTCACTGGTAATATTTCAGAACGCTCCAACTTTAGTTAATAAGGGGAACGAGAGGACATTGTCACAAGGTAAACAGGAAAACATAAGCCAAAGTGTTGAATGGTGAAAGGAAACCAGTCTTGCATTCAGGTGTGCATTACACACCATCCTCTCTTGAGCATTGTTGTTTGGAGAAAGGCATTTTGCATGCACCAAGTTGCATCAAAATATTAACATAGATAAACAATCGAGATCTAAGGCCCGGTAACTTCATAACATATGGTCTAACTGCCAAGGCGGGCACATAATTTCTGATGGTGAAAGTCATTTCCCCTCTTCTTTTAATTGACAGGTAATGCCAGTGGGTTACAAGTACTGCACACCCCTTTGATTTCACCAAGTCCAAACTATAATAAGTTTCCACCAGCACTCTGTGCATGAATTTGAGACACATACTATAAATGACAACTTGCTTTTAAATGGATGTTAGTTGTCATTAAACTGACAATAACAAAAGATTCTGTGCAGTATTTCATGTTGCTAAGACGTTCCAATGAGTATCTGGAACAAATTAAGATTCAAATGATGCTTCCAAAAGTCCAACAAGAGCTGGTGTTTGTCAGAATTATACTTTAAAAAGCAATTTTTAAATTAGAGGTCACTCACCTTCACAGAATGAACAGTTACATCACACAGCGAACACAAATGAGGGAACATTGTTGGCAAGAAACCATGGTAATCGTTTATGTTGCTCAGTGAAGGAGATCCTCGCTTTCTCTCAAAAAGAGGCCTTTCTTGCCCACGTGAAGGAGAGGGCCCCATTTTTCCATAATCGGAATCATATATTGACTCAGACATACGCATATCATCTCTACGGAAGTCATCACCTCTTAATCGTTCAGTATCATAGTCCTTCCTGTCATAATATCTAGAACTCGACTCTCGAGAGGAACCATGGTCATAATTGACCACTGGATCAGCGTCAGGATCACGACCTTCAAAATTACTTCGAAAGCGCCTCTCTTCCTCCCATTCATTGCGGGAGGTTCTGAAAGAACGATCATCCCGAGGAGAACTGTCACCTCTGCTGTAATTCAAAGATGTTCCTTCATCATTTCTTTTTCTTTTAAGTTGCATAAGAATGTCTGGCAAGGATTCAGGAGTAAGTTTGTCTTCAGGATAGCGGCTCAGTTCATCCAAGTCCCTGGATGAAAGGCCAAAGGTAGCCAAAATATTACTCGCCCTGTCTGCATCAATCTGTTTTTGAACGGCAACTGATGTTTGATTGCGACTGCCTACATCAAACAAGGAAGGCAAAGCACTGCTGAATCGAGAGGGCCCTCCACCTGAAGACATACTTTGATGTCCTTGTCCCACACCTTGCATGTTCACTGCCTGACCCTGTCCAAAATTCATATAGCCACCCATTCGTGCACCCTGGTTCATTCTCCCAAGATTCACATGGACATTTGCAGACTGTGCTGCAGGAAAGAATCCAATATTATGACCATCTTTCTTCATGCCACGACCGTGATCCTGCTGGGCTCTACCCAATGACATTCTGGCACAAGAGAGAGTCTAGTTCAAAACTGGCAAGAGCAGGATAAAGTAATTCTTCAGTGGTTAGTAGATAGCCTTTGTTGGCTCTGTAGAAAGCGGTTTCACTATCTAATTTCGTCTAATAGATGGCTGATGCGAGTAATGGCACAGATTCCTCAGAGAACTTTGCCAGGCTGAAAAGTTAAAACAAAAATGTTAGGTCAGGGATCTCAAGGCCTCAGAAAGGACCATGCATCTCGATCCATCTTCAAAGTCTGAAGTTCAAAACTGGTCTGCAGAAAGACAGTTTAAACAAGATCGAATGCAACATTTCATAGTTGCATGCAAAATCCAATGCAGTGGGATAATTTCTTTGTACTCTATACAACCTCTTAACAAGAAATGGTAAGAATCTCAAAAGGCATGTCGGTGGGAAAACATGGCCAGTGCCAACATCAAAAATGGTAAACTGGCCAACAAACTGTCAAGTAAACAAGATTTTCCAACCCACTCTTATAGGATATCTAAGGCATTTTGAAGATCACAAATAAATTTATAGTAACATTTTAGAATAATACTTTTGTAAATTTTAAGATATTGCAACCATTGCTAGAAAGGGAAGTAACACATGAATGGATGTGTTGTAAGCCACTGAAAAAGAAGAGGTTGTGCGCATATTACAGCACTCATTTCAGACTTGATAAAATGTTTTTTTTAAAAAAGGACCTATCAATGATTTAACAACTCATTCTGCAAGAACATGTCTCTTGAACATATTGTTCAGTAAGTAGTCTGCAATCTAACTTAACTAGTAACAAATAAAAAGTGTGCACAGAATTCAAGGTATATGCAATAAAGGAACAAAGTCAACAAGGACCATTAAAACAGCAACTGGCTTACAAGGAATAGCTGCAATGCTGAAATGTAACTACTGTGCATCCAACCCAAATCAGAACTGTTTGTTGGATAATTACATTTACAACACTGCTGATGTTCAGCACATGTTGTCTTCATGACCAATTGCTTACAAGGAAGTGTTTTTTCCATGAATTTCTTGCACCAGTTGAAAGTTATACATAGAAAGATAGTTACAAACATTTTCATCCTAGAAGTTGTCTGAAATGAAAACCTTACCTCTGCATGGGTTTAAAATCAACCCAAAATTTCAAGACTGAACAACACATCCTACCTTGCTGATTCATGCTTTTAAGCACCAAGTGCACAAGCACTCAAAAGATGGTAGATAAAGCAATGAGAAATTACCACTGTATATTTTTGGACTATTGCCAAAACATCAAAAGACATGAATCCAAACACCATAAAAACAAAGTAACAGCATAGTTTTAGTGGTATTATTCTTCAGAGCAAGGCACCTTGATATAATGTGGAAAGTATCTGAATTGAAGTGGAAACCTTTCAATATAGTGGCATACTCTGCGGAATGAAAAAGGTTTTCTTAAAAAAAGAAAAATTCAGAGTTTGAAGTTTCATAAAAATAAACTGTCTGCACAGCAAACACTACACTTCAAATCTGTTTAATGGTTTTATTCTACAACTTGGTACAATAATGGCATCAATTCCATTCTGTCTTTCAAGCATTCACAGCAAGGTTGGCCCAGCATATGCAATTTAAAGAGCTTTTGTGACCGTTGCAACAAGACTTACCTGCTACAGAACATACTGCTTTGCTAGATAATGAAGAAAAATTGGAGATTTGATAATTTTCTAACCAAGATCAATGTGTGACTGAAATCAGCTTGGGATTACCTATCAATCAGTCACAAAATCAACAGAGAATCAGACTGATTTTTAGAAAGTTATAACTGAAGTCAAATTAGTATGATAACCCATTACAAATGATGGTGGAAGTTGGATCAAGTATGTTTAGGGAATTCTACACGACTGGATGCTCAAAAAGTGTGTATTTTTAATACAAAATATTAGGTTGACAGACATTTTTTTCAAACCAAAATCATATCCAGATGGATTAGAAGCAAGCTACAAATTGTGAAATTTTGTTTGATGAAAATGTGTGAATCCTCCGTTACAAAATTCAACATTCTTTTGGTATAGAAGCACCAAAATTAATAGTTAATTAGGTTGGTAAATAAATTATCATTTAAAATGCAAGAAAATTACTTGTGCACCCCAATGGTACTTGAATTTGTTCCATAACAGTTTACCTGATAAGGACTATGCCATTTTATTAAGAGGAATGTGATCAATGAAAACATTTCAGTTATTGCGGGCATCAATTCAGAGGAACTATTTCCTTTTTCGTCATTAAAAACATTTTTGGGATGGAAAGGTAGCATTTTAAAACAATTCTTTGTCAATACATAAAAATATGCTATTGTGCAATTAATTGCATTTGGGGAATTCCAGCAACATTTCTCAATTGCTCAAGCCATTCTGGAGCCCTACCATCACATACTTTTGGAAAGCCAATGTACAAAGAAATTCAACTGAGGATGAATCTATCAAGTGTCTCTGGCTATGGGAGCTTGGATTGGTAACGAGGAGAAACTACTGGTATTCAATACCAAGAGGAATACATACTTCCTAAAACATATTGTCCATTTTAGCAGGGTTGTCATCTCTAAGATAAGAAGGTTCTCCAGCAAGTTCCCATTATTGCTAAAATAGGTTTGATTTATTAAAAATACAGATCATTTAACACAAAATGGCCTGCTCTCAATTACCAAGTGGTTGATTCATCAACGATTTAACAATCTTGTTTTGTTCAGCACCATGCATAAAGTTGGGACTGACAGCATAGGAGTATTTAAAACTCTTGTCTGACACAGCAATGGAGATTTAACCTCCAGCAGCACCCAAAAAAAAGCAGTAATGATTCTTCATCCAGAGTCCATGAGCAATCTCAGCCAGACAAATAATATGGACTCAAATAGATAAATAGAAAGAAAACTAACATTTTGGCAGATCCCATCATGAGACACTTTCATATTGCTAGATGTTTTGCAGCCACTTTTTCATCAGAGTTGAGAATGGCACCATTGAATGAAACTGAAAATATGCAGTAACCAGAATTTGTGACGCTAATTTTTTTCTTATTCAATTATTTCTTGCACTTCCGTCAACCAGCTTACAGTAGCTATAAGCTTAAAATCCCTATTCTTTTTCCCCTTTCTCCTTCATCAACATTTGCTATTCTCTTTTTAGTTTTAAAATTGAAATAGGAAGCCTAAAAAAATCCAGGGAAAACAATAACTACCAAATAAGACAGCATCTTAAACTTGTATCTTTTCAGAACATTCCATTACAGCAGATGAAATACTTAAAATTGGAATCTAAACTGTATCTTTATTCAGAGATCCTTTGGTCACCTCATTCTAAACCTACAAGTTATTTTGTTTTCTTTTTTAAAGAATCCAACTTGCTTTTTTACCCACTGAGAAACCAGCATTTATCATAACAGAAAAGCTGCTTGGTGAAATCACAAACTCAGTTCCATACCACTTTCCAGTCAACAGACACCTACATTTTAAAATTGTAATGTCAAATACATATCTATATTTCTTTTTAAGCGAACAAGTTAGAAAATCAAAAGTTTCTGAACACAAAGCAAATAAAAAAGTAACCTAAATTATAAAAGGATGCAGTGTGTAAAACCCAGATACCTGGGTTTAATTCCAGCCTTAGGTGACTGTCGTGTGGAGTTTACACATCCTCACCAACCCCCCCATCCGAGTCTGTGTGGGTTTCTATGGGATGTTCCAGTTGCCTTCCACAGTCCAAAAGTGCGCAGGTTAGGTGGTTTGGCCATTGGAAGTGTAGGGTTACAGGGATAGGCAAGGGGGTGCATTTGAGTGGAATACGCTTCAGAGGGTCGGTGTGGACTCGGGCTGAACGGCTTGTTTCCACATTGCAGGGATTCTATGAAGCTGGAGCACAGAATTTCTCTTCAATTTCATATGTGATAAGAATATTTGACATGGTATCACATGCTGAGGTATATAGTTAACTATGAATAAATAGGTCTATGTGACAAATATAAAGCAACATGCCTGCCAATTTCCTTTCCAGCCAAAGAAAAACAGATTATTTCTGCTTTGCAGTATGACCGATGGTGGAAGGCACAAAGGTTACAAACTGAGGTACTTAGGCAGAGAAACTCAATTTCCACAAGGTTATTTAATCAAAATTGTACTGTTTTGAACACCCATTTTAGAGCTAACCATTTTATCAGGTTGTAGAAAAACTGTGCAATTTTATATCATAATGCTGACAGAATGAGTGAGAGGAAGCAACATTATCAAAATGATACAATTTTAAAAGGGGCTCTGGGACCTGAAGTTTAACATACGAATATGCAAAGGAACAAATAAACTAAGCCGTTAAAAATTGTACGGGATTCATTCTTTTCTAATGAGAGTCGTGTGCAAAAATCAAGTCATGCTAAACAAAAATAAGTTCTTCATTTTGCCTCAGCTGACCTTTTTCCTCAATTCTCAGCAACACGTGTGGAAGCTCAATAAAGGGAAACAATATAAATTCTGAATGATACTGGATTAAAACAAATGAATTACAAGATTGCATAAACTCATTTTGTGTTGCTTTGAATAAGGGCGATCAAAATGTAGTCTAATTAAGGTATTTAAATGATCCAATGCAGAACTATTTTTCTTAGTAGGGGAATCTTGAATAATAAGCCATCACCCTCAAAATTACAGCAAGGCCGTTCAGGGGTGATAACAAACACCACCTCAAGACAAATTAAAAACCAAGAGCTGCAAATTCTAGTGATTTCAACAGAGACAGAACTGGAAAATTTCAATCGGGTTGGCAGCATGTGTGGACTGAAACAAAGCCCAATAAAGTCATATTGGACTAGAAACATGAACAGATTTTCTGTCTCCATAGAAGCTGTCAGACCTGGTGAGTTTCTCCAAAATTTTTTAGATTAGATTAGATTACTTACAGTGTGGAAACAGGCCCTTCGGCCCAACAAGTCCACACCGCCCCGCCGAAGCGTAACCCACCCATACCCCTACATCTACATTTACCCCTTACCTAACACTATGGGCAATTTAGCATGGCCAATTCACCTGGCCTGCACATCTTTGGACTGTGGGAGGAAACCGGAGCACCCGGAGGAAACCCACGCAGACACGGGGAGAACGTGCAAACTCCACACAGTCAGTCGCCTGAGGCGGGAATTGAACCCGGGTCTCAGGCGCTGTGAGGCAGCAGTGCTAACCACTGCGCCACCGTGCCGCCCATTTTGTTTTTATATCACTTCATACAGGTAGAGATCTTTCTCAATACAATTAAACATGTAGAAATTTGTAAGATTCTGAGAGGGAGATAAAGATAATCGCCAGATACAATGCATTATCCTCTGCCACTTCCACCAGATACAATGCATTATCCTCTGCCACTTCCGCCACCTACAATCAGACTCCACCACCAGAGATACATTTCCCTTCCCACCTCATTAGCATTCCACAGAGACCACTTCCTCTGCGACTCCCTTGTTAGGACCACACACCCCCACCTCTACCCCTGCCCACCCCCCAAACCAACCCACCCTCCACTTTCCTTTACTGCCTTAAGAGGCGTAAAACCTGCACCTTCAACTCCATCCAAGGCCCCAAATTATTCTTTACACATCTGGCAAGAGATTGCCCTGCACATCCAAATACCTCATCTACCCTGTCCCTTGCTCTCGATGTGGTCTCTTCTATACTGGGGAGATAGGACACTAACTGGTGGAATGTTTCAAGGAACATCTCTGGGACACACACACCAATCCCACTGCCTCGTGGCCGACCACTTCAACTCTCATTCCCACTCCACCAAGGACATGCAAGTCCAGGGCCTCCTCCATCTCCAAAACCAAGCCACCCAGCGTCTGGAGGAAGAACACCTCATTTTCCACCACGGGACTTTCCATCCACACAGCATCCATGTCAATTTCACTAGGTTCCTCATATCCTCTCCCTCCACTTCACCCATGATCCAACTCTCCACCACTCTCGAATTGTCCCACCTGTCCATCTTCCTTCCCAGTTACCTTACCCCCATCCCTATATATCTCAGCCCCTTTTGCACCACACATTCCTGAAGAAAAGCTTATGCCAGATTCTCCTGCACCACAGATGCCGACTGACCTGCTATGCTTTTCCAGCACTGCAGCCTCAACTCTGATCCCCAGCATCTGCAGTCCTCACTGAATAGCCATAAAATGTTTGAGTGACTAAAAAGCCTATTTGTTTTGCTGGAAGGCAGTTCAGGCCCACAAGTGACTTAATACATTGGTAGGATGAATGAGGGAGATCATTTAAATGAAAAAAACTAGAAAAATTTGAGAGGTTTGACAGAAGTGTTCAAAATTTGATGGGGGAAAAAAAATTGTTCAATGATGCAAAAGCCAGACAGCACTGATTTAAGGCAATTAGCAAAAAGACCAGAGGGGAGATGAGAGTGCTCTATTCAGCAAGTTATGAACAGGAATGCACTACCTTAAATGGTGGGGAAAACAAACTTCAAAAAAGGATTAAACAAATAAAGAGAAATATTCACAAGGCTACAGAGAAAGACCAGGGAAGTGAGACAAACTGGTTAACATTTTCAGCCAAAGGCTCACTGGAGTTAATGGCCTCTTCTGATGTCAGTTGATTCTACGAAATAAGATATCTCTCTTTCAAAACTCTAGACTTTGAGATTTCATACCTTTCACATACCTGGTTTTAAATAGGTTTACCTCTATCGCCTTCATTAGCTTAATATGAAATAGTCCCAATTATACATGAACAATACCCAGTTTGGATAACTAATGCTGTTATGGAAAACACCTAAATACAGGGCAAGAATACTGAAGTCACTTGTATATTTCAAAGCCTTTTATCAAAATTACCAAAATGAAATTATCAACATTGATGAACAATTTTTTAAGATCGAAATTTTACTGTAAAGTTTTTATTGATCAATGTGATTACTCAGTCATCAGAATTTAAATCAAAATTACTTTTTGTTAATTCAGTCTGAGACACTCCACAGGTCTATAATACACATTAAACTCTGCATTCTAACTCAAGAGCAGCAAAATAGATAATGAAACAGTGAATTCATGAGTATGTTAATAAAAGTCTAAACCATCAGTTCAATGTAGCAAAACAGTTAAGCATGAATGAGAATGGCAGAATGTGTCGAACTGAACAAATTTGTAAATCACAAAGTCTGAATCTTTCACCTCAACTTGGCTTATTTCTCCTATCTCTGGACAGTGCCAACTTGCTTGGATGCATTCCCAAATTACGCTTCAGCACCTTATCCAACAAGCACATTATTCTTATCAGAACATTCAGTTTGTCAACAGGTAATCTGATAACATCAAAAAACAAGTCTTTTCCGCACCCAGATTCTTAAATGGGTAACCCTTGATTTTTAAACAGTGACACCTAATTCTAGATGTAAACATCCTCCCAACATCTATCCTGTCAAGGTTCAATGGATATCAAACATTTAAATAAAACCATTTTCATTCTTTAAAACTTTGAGTATCAACTCAATCTGTTCAATCTTTCCTCATTATCAACTCCTTTATCCCAAGAAGTTTAGCAAACCTTTTCTGAACTGCTTCCAATGCAGATATATCCTTCAGACAAGAAAATCAAATCAATACTACAGGTGATGACACCATACATTAGTACCAAACCCTCCCTATATACTCCCCACCCCTGTCTACTTACTTATCTGCCTAATTATCTACTGCACCTCATTCCAACTTGTTCTCCTTCATGAACAAGGACACCAAGATCCCTTTGAACGACGGTATACTAAACACTCTCTCCATTCAAATAATTTTGTTTTTATAGTCTTCCTAACAAAGGTGACAATCTCACTTTCCTTCACTATAATTCCATGTCATTTTGTTTTGTCCATTCACTTAAACTATCTATATTCCTTTTCAGTTTCTTTGTTCCCTACTCACTTGCTTTTCTCCATATCTTTACATCTTCAGTAAGTGTGGCTACTATACAGTCTGATCAATCATTTAATTCATTATTTGTAGATTGTAAAGAGTTCAGACCTTTTGCACCTCCATGCAAAACCCCACTAGTTACTGTTTGCCAACTTGAAAATGATACATTCCCAACTTGGTTTCCTGTCAGTTAACTGGTTCACGAACAATGCTAACAACGTCCCCATCACCATTGGGTCTTCAAGGTTTGTGTAAAGATGAGCAGCTCGGGTGTCAGTTGTCACGGTTGTGGGTATGTTTGATGAGCTGAGATGTTAATTTGCTGATGTTTCGTCCCCTGTTTAAGTGACATCTTCAGTGCTTTGCAGCTTCCTGTAAAGCGCTGCTGTACTGTCTCCTCTGGTATTTATTTGTTTCTGTTTGTGCTGCTTCTGGTTGTTGGTTCCATTTGTTTGTTGTAGTGGCTGATATATTGGATCTAGGTAAAGCTGCTTGTTGATGGAGTCCATAGCTGACTGCCACCCTTCTAGAAATTCTCTAGCTGTCCGATCGTTGTGTCGTCCCAGTCGAATTTGTGGTCTTTGTCATCTATCTGTATAGCTACTAGGGACAAAAATCGAGAATAGACACCAGATTACCAACACCATACTCATAGGCATCAGATTTGAGACATGAGGAAACCAACAACCAACTCCTATTCCTGAATGTGATGATACAAAGAACAGTGAATGCACCACAAGTGTACAGGTAAGCCACACACAACAACCAGGTCCTGAATTACAACAGCAACCACTCAAATACATACAAGAGAAGCAGCATGAGGACCCTGTTCAAAAGGGCTTCAACACACTCCAGCACTCCTGACGTACAAAGGGAAGAAGAACACTTCTACAGAGTATTCGCCAATAAGGGATATCCCTGCAACTTCATCCACAGATGCCTAAGACAAACAATGTAACGAGCACATGCCATGACCTAACTCACTATCCATGCTACCTTGCAAAAAAAAAGTTTCTGAACTGACAGCCAGACTTCTCCAACCACTGGGATTCATGACAGCCCATAAACCGACAGCCACGCTCAGGCAACAATTATCCAGGACAAAAGACCCTACATACCCATCATGTGGAAGGCTAATGTAATTTACAGGATTCCATGCAAAACTGCACAAAACACTACATAGGCAAACAGGCAGACTAATAATTTGCATCCACGAACACCAACGAGCCACTAAATGCCACTCATCATCCCTAGTAGCCATACACACATATGTCAAGAACCACAAACTGACTGGGACAACACAACGATCACAGGACAAGCTAAACACAGGACAGCCAGAGAATTTCTAGAGCTATAGTACTCAGCCACAGACTCCATCAAACACATTGACCTAGACCCAACATACCGGCCACTACAATGAACCACCGGAACTGGCAACCAGGAGCAGCAAAAACAGAACCAAATAAATTCCAGAAGAGACAGGTCAGCAACGCTTTACAGGAGCTCCAAAGCACTGAAGATATCACCTAGACAGGGAACGGAACGTATGCAAATCGGTTTCCCCGCTCAGCGAACATACTCACAACCATGACACCATTAGGTCTTATCTGAAATTATAAACTTTTATGTGAATCATCAAATGCCTTCTGGATATCCAAATACATTACATCTGCTGGTTCCCCTTTATTCAGCTGCTTGTTATATCTTCAATTAACCAACACTCCTCCACAAAACATCCTACTTCTTTAATAATCAATTCTTGCATTTAACCATTAGCAAACATTATACTTACTGGCTATCTCCCTCCATGGATAGTTGTGTTACATGCAGTTTACTAATCCAGTGGGATCTTGCCAGAACCAATGAAATTTTGAAAAATTACAACTAATGCAACCCACCAGTTCTTTAAAAACTTAGGATGCAGAGAAACTTATCAGCCATTGGTCCCAGTTGTTTTACTAGTACTTTTTCTCCAGAGATCAAGTTCCCTCCCATCCCACTTTTGCCCTCTTCTTGGGATGCCTTTTGCATCTTTCACTGTGAAGACAGATACAAAACACTTGTTTGCTTTTTATATGTCAGGTAGAAACACTTTAGTGTCTTATTCCTATAAAAATCCCAATCTTCTGACCAACACCAGCCTTTACAGCATTACAGATATGATCACTTAGTTTCACACCATCCTTAGCTTTCTTTATTGTCACCTTGTATCATTTTCCTGTCTCAATTCAGGTATCTTTGTTGAGAATAAAGAAACACTTCCTTAAACGTCTGCCATGCATTTTCTACGCATTTTTTCACACCAACTCAGCTAAATGTATCTTTATACCCTTCTAATTGTTTTTATTAGAATGACAGCTTCAGGCCCAAATTTGTCACCCTTAAACTGAGTTTGAATTTTTGTCATGATCACTTTTACCTAAAAGGATCCTGTACTATGAGGCCATTATTTAATCCTGCCTTGTTACACATTACCCAGATCTAGAACATCCTGCTCTGATACTGTCCTGAATAGATTCTGAACTCATTCTCCATTTGGTATACTTATAGGTCCCTTTTGTCTCAAAAAGTTAGCATTTTGTTGCTTTTCTCCTCTTTCCTACATCATATCCAATTTCCTATCCACCTCTCAACTCAATTTGCCCATCTCATTCTTCATCCCATTTCACAAATCCAAATTAGTGACCTGGAGAAAAGATTGATTAGACAGAAGATAAAACAGTAGGTAAGTACTCAAATTGGAAGGAACTGACTTGTGGCGTTCTACAATGATTTGGTGCTGGGATCTCAACTACTGATGAAATTTATTAATGATTTGGCAACACAAAATTGCATATATCCAAAGATGAAATGTTTCATATTTGTAGACCATTAAAATGTCAGATCAGGTCTGAAAAATAATCAAAAAGGCTAATAGAACAATAGATGTGATAACAACATTTTTCTGAAGTCATTTGAGGGAATAGGAATGGCTTGCTCCCATCTGTTTTAGCCAGAAGACCCAGGTTCAATACTGCTTAGAAGCTTATATACAAAAGCGTACTGCCTCTGATGTAGACTGGTTAGTGTGCATTCATGTTAACCCTCAGCTGCCCTAAATGGAAAAGATCAGTTGCGACAAGGGTATCTAGTGATAAAAAGGCATCCATTAAATCCAGGGTTTAAATAAGACTTGAAAATAAAATCAAGCTGTTCTGCACACCCATCACACATAGCCTGGGGGAAAAAAATGTAGATTTTGTGGAATGCTACCATGAGTTTTAAATAAAGATTTCCAACTTAATTAACTAGATATTTTATTCTGCTAGCCCAGAGTCGATCAGGGAAGAGGGCAAGTGGAATGAGTTAAAATAGACTGGCCAAGATCTCAACCAGTGTGCTCAGGGATGAAAGAACCCTTTCCTCTTTCGGTCAGCCTTCTTTCTCTCTCCAAGATATTTTCTACTTCCACATTGATTTCCGTCCCTTGCCCAGATTTCCCTTCTTCTTAAACACACGGTGCCATCAAGCTTCCCCACTCCTCACCCCACAGCTGCTGGCTCTCACTCAGGCTTTAACCATGTAACTCCTGAGGCCTTCCCAAGTCCCAGTCTCTCCACTCCACCATTAATTTCTTCACTATCCATTTCACTGGCTCCCAGTTGCCTCTTGTTTCCCGGTTGGTGGTGGGGGGTTACTGATGTCCCTGATCTTCTCCAAGTCCCCTGTATTTCACTAACGGCCTGGGGTTATATTTCAGCAATATTTATTGAGCGGGTTTTGATTTGTTTTCTTTCTTTTGCGGTGTTTATTTTCCAGCCCCTTTCTCTCCATCGACACAAACAAAATGGCGCCGGCTCAGCCAGCGACAAAATGACAAAGCTCCGCGGCTCCAGGGGGAGCCGGACACGGCGGCTGCCCGCTCCACGCCAGAGGGCCGGCTCCGAAACGTCTCCGCCCTTTCCTCCCTCCACCCCGCGCCCGCTGGAGACAGCCGGCAGCCCCTCGGCTTTCTGCTCCATTTCGTTTCGCCGTTCTCCTCCTCCCGCTTTCTTACCTCGAGCAACCCGTCCTCCCGAGAAAACGGTATGCGCACGCGCAGCCCATTACCGCCGACCGCCTCCATACTGCGCGCGCGCGCGTGGCCGGCTGCCTCCATTCTGCGCACGCGTGGCAACTCCTCCCCACACACAACTGGTGTTGGGCTGGAATGGACAACCTTTACAAAAAAAAATCACATAATGCCAGGTGATAGTCCAGCAGGTGTATTTGCAAGCACTAGCTCTCGGAAATGCTTTAAAAAAGCTAGTGCTTCCAAATAGACCTGTTGGACTATCAGCTGGTTTTGTGTGATCTTTAAGTTTATACAGCTATCCTTCGTAGCCACACACTCAGGTGGCAAGCAACATGAGTTCGACAGGGACAACACCACTATTATAGGGCAAGCCAAACAGAGAACAGCCAGGGAATTCCTAGAGGCATGGCACTCATCCACAGATTCTATCAATAAGCACATCGACCTGGACCCAATATACCGGCCACTGCAGCGGACAGCTGGAACCGACAACCGGAAGCGGCAGAGACAGGCCACTATAAATGCCGGAGGAAACAGCACAGAAGTGCATCACAGGAGGCTCCCAAGCACTGAGGATGTCACCTAGACAGGGGACGGAACGTCTGCAACACAAATTCCCAGCTCGGCGAACAGAACCACGACAACGAGCACCCGAGCTACAAATCTTCTCCCAAACTTTTAAGTTTATACACTCAGATCCCGGCAACACGCATGCATTCTCCCCTCCCTCCGTCTCGGCTGCCGTGACCGGGCAAAATAAGCATGCGCCTTTTGGACTGATACTTTTGCCAGGCCGCTTTAATACATTCGAAAATTGCAGGTCTCGAGGCAGAGTTCTCCAGCTCAGGTATTCACAAATATATTTAAAAATATGATTACTTATAATCAACACAATGTCATTGATGCTTTAAAAATGTATTTAATTCCTGGAATTAATCTACATAAAGAGCAGTTCAGCATGGAAACAGACCCTTGGGTCCATGTCAAGATTAGTGTGGTGCTGGAGAAGCGCAGCAGGTCAGGCAGCATCCGAGGAGCAGGAAAAATCAACGTTTTGGCCAAGAGCCCTTCACCAGGAATTCAACGGCACCACTCTAATCTTGACTCTGATCTCCAGTATCTGCAGTACCCACTTCCTTTGGGTCCATGCGGATCAGATATCCTAAACTGATCTAGTCCCATTTGCCAGTATTTGGCTCCATATCCCTCTAAACCTTTCCTATTCATATATGTATACAGTTGCCTTTTAATGTTTCAATTATCGAGAAGAAAGTGAGGACTGCAGATGCTGGAGATCAGAGCTGAAAATGTGTTGCTGGAAAAGCACAGCAGGTCAGGTAGCATCCAAGGAACAGGAAAATCGACGTTTCGGGCATCAGCCCTTTGAAGAAGGGCTGATGCCCGAAACGTCGATTCTCCTGTTCCTTGGATGCTGCCTGATCTGCTGCGCTTTTCCAGCAACACATTTTCAGCTAATGTTTCAATTATACCAACCTCCGCCATTTTCTCGGGCAGCTTATTTCAAATACACACCATCCTCTACAAGAAAATGTAGTTCCTCAGGTCCTTTTTAAACTTGTTCCCCCTCACCTTAAAACTATGTCTTCAGGTTTTGAACTCCCTTACACCTGAGAAAAGACCGTGGATATTCATCCTATATAGGATTTTAAAAGCCTCTATGCAGTCACCCCTCAGCCTCCTATGCAATTGGGAAAATAGCCCCAGGCTATTTCTACCTCTCGCTAAAGCTCAAGCCCTCCAAACCTGGCAACATCTTTACAAATCTTTTCTGAGCCCTTTCAAGTTTAACAGCATGTTTCCCATAGCAGGGAATCTTAGTAAAGGTCAATAACCTTGTAGAATGAGGGGAGCTATATTTCTGCTTATAGTCCAACACGTTTATTTGAAATCACAACCTTTTTGAGTGCTGCTCCTTCTTCAGATGAAGTCCTGATGACACTGAAGGAGCATCGCTCTGAAAATTTGTGATTTAAAATAAACCTGTTATACTATAACCTAGTGTCATGCCCACTAACTAACACAGGAGTGAATCTGCACAGTTCCTGCCCTTGCTGTTGAATTCATGTATCGCTGAACATCTGAGTGCATCTGGGAAAATTAACAAACAGTGAAATTCACAACTGATCTTGGAGGAACCTGTTTGGCAGAGGTCACAGCACAGAAGCAGATAAGTGAATATTTTTAAGTGTGGCGGACATAAAGTCGGCAGCAGTGAGTAGAGTCAGTTCTTTCTTGATTATATGTTTTATTGAGATATGTCTCTTGATTAGACTTAAAAATATAAGCCATAAGTATTAAGTTAGCCTGGGGCAGTGTTTTTTAGAGGAATAAGACAGTGCTATTATCTGGGTCTGTAAACTGAAAGAAGCAAAAATGGCCTTTAGTAGAGTGATATGCTCTTCTTGTCGGATGTGGGAATTTAGGGAGAGTTTACGTGTTACTGAGGATTATATCTGCAATAAATGTCATTGGTCATGAATCCTATCAGATCGAATGGATCGGTTGGAGAGATGGTTAGAAGCAATGAGGAATTTACAAGAGCAAGGGGATGTGATGGATGGCAGTTATGGAAAGGGAAAAAAATTGCAGTTACAGTCATATAGATGGGTTAACTCCAGGTAAGATAAGAGAGGTAGAGCAGGAGTCTTCTGTGGCTATCTCCATGTCAAACAAGTATGCTGTTTTGGAAAATGTAGGGGCTGACGGATTCTCAGGGGAATGTAGCACGAACAGCCAAGTTTCTGGCATCGAGACTGGCTCTAATGCCATGAGAGGTACGTCGGGTTCCAAGAGATCAATTGTGTTAGGGGATTCTCTAGTCCGAGGTACAAAGAGACATTTCTGTGGCCAGCAGCGAAAAATCAGAATGGTGTGTTGCCTCCCTGGTGCCAGGATCAAGGATGTCTCAGGGAGGGTGCAGAATGTTCTCAAGAAGGAGACGGACCAGCAGGAGGTCATTGTACACATTGAAGCCAATTGCATAGGAAAGCAAAAGGATGAGATTCAGAAGGGAGAATATAGAGAGTTAGGCAGGAATTTAAGAAGGAGATCCTTGAGAGTAGTAATATCTGGATTACTCCTGGTGCTGCGAGCAAGTGAGGGTAGGAATATGAGGATAGAGCAGATGAATGCATGGCTGAGCAGCTGGTGAATGGGAGAAGGATTCACATTTTTGGATCATTGGAATAACTTCTGGGGTAGATGTGACCTGTACAAGAAGGACATATTGAACCTGAATTGAAAGGGGACTAATACACTGGCAGGAGATTTGCTAGAGCTGCTCAAGAGGATTTAAACTAGTAAGGGGGGGGGGGAACCCAGGAAGATAGTGAGGAAATATTTAAATATGAGACTGGTACAGTGAGAACAAAGACAAGTCAAACAGTCAGGACAGGCAGGGACAAAGCAGAGAACAAGTTAGGACTGATAAATTAAACTGCATTTATTTCAATGCAAGTGGCCTAACAGGGAATGGAGATGAACTCAGAGCATGGTTAGGAACATGGGACTGGGATACCATAGCAATTACAGAAACATGGCTCAGGGATGGGCAGGACTGGCAACTTAATGTTCCAGGATACAAATGCTATAGGAGGGATAGAAAGGGAGGCAAGAGAGGAGGGGGAGTGGTGTTTTGGATAAGGGATAGCATTACAGCTGTGCTGAGGGAGGATATTCCTAGAAATACATCCAGGGAAGTTATTTGTGCGGAACTGAGAAATAAGAAAGGGATGATCACCTTATTGGGATTGTATTATAGACCCCCTAATAGTCAGAGGGAAATGGAGAAAAAACTAATAAGGAGATCTCGGTTATCTTTAAGAATAATAGGGTGGTTATGGTAGGGGATTTTAAGTTCGCAAACATAGACTGGGACTGCCATAGTGTTAAGGGTTTAGATGGAGAAGAATTTGTTAAGTGTGTACAAGAAAATTTTCTGACTCAATCTGTGGATGTACCTACTAGAGAAGGTGCAAAACTTGAGACTGCCTCTTGGAAAATAAGGCAGTGCCATTGATAGAGGAATTAGTGGAGGAGTATTTTGGGGCCAGCGACGATAATTCTATTAGTTTTTAAATAGTGATGGAAAAGGGAAGACCAGATCTAAAAGTTGAAGTTCTAAATTAGAGGAAAGCTAATGTTGACGGTAGCAGGCAAGAACTTTCAAAAGCTGACTGGGGGCAGATGTTCACAGGTAAAGAGACGGTTGAAAAATGGGAAGCCTTCAGAAATGAGATAACAAGAGTCCAGAGAAAGTATATTCCTGTCAGGATGAAAGGAAAGGCTGGTAGGTGTAGAGAATGTTGGATGACTAAAGAAATTGAGGGTTTGGTTAAGAAAAAGAAGGAAGCATGTATCGAGCATAGACAAGATAGTTCAAGTGAATCCTTAGTAGAGTATAAAGGCAGTAGGATATACTTAGGAGGGAAATCAGGAGGGCAAAAAGGGGACATGAGATAGCTTTGGCAAATAGAGTTAAGGAGAATCCAAAGGGCATTTACAAATACATTAAGGACAAAAGGATAACTAGGGAGAGAATAGGGCTCGTCAAAGATCAGCAAGGTGACCTTTCTGTGGAATCGCAGGAGATGGGGGAGGTAATAAATGAATAGTTTGCATCAGTGTTTATGTGGAAAGGACATGGAAGGTATAGAATGTTGGGAAATAGATGATGACATCTTGAAAAATGTCCATATTACAGAGGAGGAAGTGCTGGATGTCTTGAAATGCATAAAGTGGATAAATCCCAGGACCTGATAAGGTGTTCCCTAGAACTCTGTGGGAAGCTAGAGAAGTGATTGCTGGGCCCCTTGCTGAGATATTTGTATCATTGATAGTCACAAGTAAGGTGCCGGAAGACTGGAGGTTGGCAAACGTGGTGCCACTGTTTAAGAAAGGTGGTAAAGACAAGCCAGGGAACTATAGACCAGTGAGCTTGACTTCGGTGGTGGGCAAGTTGTTGGAGGGAATCCTGAGGAACAGGATGTACATGTATTTGGAAAGGCAAGGGCTGATTAGAAATAGTCAACATGGTTTGTGTGTGGGAAATCATGTCTCACAGACTTGATTGAGTTTTCTGAAGAAGTAACAAAGAGGATTGATGAGGGCAGAGCTGTAGATGTGATCTATTTGGGCTTCAGTAAGGCGTTTGACAAGGTTCCCCATGGGAGACTGATTAGCAAGATTAGATCTCATGGAATACAGGGAGAACTAGCCATTTGGATACAGAACTGGCTCAAAGGTAGAAGACAGAGGGTGGTGGTGGAAGGTTGTTTTTCAGACTGGAGGCCTGTGACCAGTGGAGTGCCACAAGGATCAGTGCTGGGTCCACTACTTTTCGTCATTTACATAAATTATGTGGATGCGAGCATAAGAGGTACAGTTAGTAAGTTTGCAGATGACACCAAAATTGGAGGTGTAGCGCACAGTAAAGAAGGTTACCTCAGATTACAACAGTATCTTGGTCAGATGGGCCAATGGGTTGAGGCGTGACAGATGGAGTTTAATTTAGATAAATGTGAGGTGCTGCATTTTGAGAAAGCAAATCTTAGTAGTACTTGTACATTTAATGGTAAGGCCCTGGGGAGTGTTGCTGAACAAAGAGACCTTGGAGTGCAGGTTCATAGCTCCTTGAAAGTGGAGTCGCAGGTAGATAGGATAGTGAAGAAGGCATTTGATATGCTTTCCTTTATTGGTCAGAGTATTGAGTACAGGAGTTGGAAGGTCATGTTGTGACTGTACAGGACATTGATTAGGCCTCTTTTGTAATATTGCATGCAAATCTGGTCTGCTTCCTATTGGAAGAATGCTGTGAAACTTGAAAGGGTTCAGAAAAGATTTACAAGGATGTTGCCAGGGTTAGAGGATTTGAGCTATAGGGAGAGGCTGAACAGGCTGGGGCTGTTTTTCCTGGACCGTTGGAGGCTGAGGGGTGACCTTATAGAGGTTTACAAAATTATGAGAGGCATAGATAGGATAAATTGACAAAGTCTCTTCCCTGGGGTGGGGGAGTCCAGAATGGAGGGGCATAGATTTAGGGTGAGAGGGGAAAGATATAAAATAGACCTGAGGGGCAACCTTTTCAAGCGGAGGAATACATGTATGGAATGAGCTGCCAGAGGAAGTGGTGGAGGCTAGTACAATTGCAACATTTAAAAGGCACCTGGATGGGTATATGAATAGGAAGGGTTTGGAGGGATATGGGCCAGTTGCTGGCTGGTGGGACTAGATTGGGTTGGGATATCTGGTCGGCATGGACAGGTTGGACCAATGGGTCTGTTTCCAAACTGTACATCTCAATAATTTCTGACTTTGTCCACCCCAGTCCAACCCTCCACGTCACGGGTACATTTCTAATCAACCTGTTCAGAGATTCAGAGATGTTAAATCACATTTCTGCAGCATGTGGGACTTGAACCTAGGCCTCTGGGCTCAGAGGTACGGTCGCTACCATTACACCATGAGGATCCTTAGAACTGAGGGGATTCTGTAAAACTATGGGATGATGTGTTTTAAAAAAGATTAGAGAGGATTCTCAGAATTCTGGTCGATTTTGAGAACAGGAAGCTACAGCATCAGAATTTTTATTTTAAAACTCATGCAAGGAAATGTGGATTGTGTTTTAGACAGGCAAGGAAACCTGCTTTGCCCATGAACAAGTGGGAAAACTCCCAATTTAGCTGCTGAAGGCAAGAAAACCTCCAGACAATGGGAAACTGACATTTTGAATGGAAAAGGGTAGGAAAATTCCCAGTAAACAGAACAGAGATAATTTAGTGGTATTTGGCAGAATTTGAAACTTCAAAAGAGGAGAACTACTACAGCATTAACACAGAAATTAAAGTTTATTAGAAGAAAATACAATATCATAGTTTAAAAGCTTACAGCCAAAAGTAACGCTGCAACATGTTGTTACATTGAATTTAAAAGTTTGAATAGACTTTAAAACAAAAGAATTAAAGCAATCTTAAGGTACTGCGAGATTAAAAATTTTAAAACCATTAGCATTTATCTACAGAAGAATCATCAAAACTTTGAGGGCAATAATTGAGATGTGATAGATTTCAAATTGTTTTACAACAATAAGAATTTTTTTAAAACCACATTACAAAGAAATGGAAGGAGAAATAATATCACCAAAAAGATTTAACATCCGAGATAAGCCAAGCAGGACATAAATTGATACGTTCTTGAGAAAATGGTTCATCAGACAGAAAATTGTGTTATTAAATCTCAAGCTGCACAAATCAACACACTATTATAGAGTCGTACAGCACAGAAACAGACCCTACAGATCAACACATCCATGCCAACCAAATTTCCCCACATTACACTAGTTTTTCTTGCCTGCATTTGGCCCATATTCCTCCAAACTTTCCTTTTCATGACCCTGTTCAAACGTCTTTGAAAAGTTGGAACTGATCCTGCATCTACCACTTCCTCTGGTAGTTCGTTCCACAGATGAACCACTCTCTGTGTGAAAAGGTTGCTTCTCAGGTCCCTTTTACACCTTTCTCCTCTCACCTTAAACTTATGCCCTCTAGTTCTGAACTCCCCTACACCTTTGCTGTTCACCTTATTTATGCCCCTCATGATTTTGTAAACTTCTGAAAGGTCATCCCTCAACCTCCTACGGTCCAGAGGAAAATGTCCCTGCTTATTCAGCCTTTCTTTATAACTCAAATCCTCCATTCCAGGTAACATCCTTTTATATGTTTTCTGTACCCTCTCCAATTTAATAATATACTTCTTACAGCAGGACAGCTAGAACTGCATTGCCATAGAGATGTACAGCAAGGAAACAGACCCTTCGGTCCAACTTGTCCATATTGTATCCATTTAGCCCTGTATTTGATTACATTGTGAATCACAAAAATATAACATTGGCACAGATATTTTGAAAGAAGTTCTAACAACTTTTGATAACTACTTCAATCTGAGAATAAACAACTTTTTGAAAGAGTTTTGATTAACAGAAGAGTTCAGTATGCTGGTGAATTCGTGGATAACTTTCGTAATGACCTTTACTAATTAGTGGAGAACTATGACAGTGGAGGTTTGAAATTAGAATTCAAAAAAGGCAGAATTGTTGGTGGAATTATTGCTCAGTCTTGGTCAGATTTATTATAGTTGAATGAAGATTTAATGTTGGGGAAAGCTAATCAAATTGTGCTGTGAGCAAAACCAGAAGGATTCACAGGCGAGTTCTGAGAGGAGAAGGATAAGCTTACTCTGGGATGCCAACAGAATCAATCCACTTTGTAAGGTACAAGCATTCCATAGATATGTTTGACCAGACAGCACAAATAGTAGGCCAAATAGCGTGTGCATCAGTGTCATTGCTGTGGAACAAAGAGCCTCACAGGCAAAAGCAGTGCCCGGTTATGACCAGTTATTGCTACATATGTAACCTATTGGTCACTTCCAGAAGACGTTTCAAAATAGGATATAGTTTCAGAGTAGCAAAAAAAAACCAAATGAGTTTTACCACACAAAGAGGTTTTGTGTGGTACAAGCTCCTCTATACAAAAAAAACCAAAGCATTCATAGGGGAAGCTCATGATCTAACTGATTCAAATTTGACAGAATTTCTGACTGACAATGGACATCCCATTAATTTTAAGCCTGATCCAGATCTGTGTCAACACTATGTCAGTTCAAATATCACAGCTCATAAAACAGAAGCACCAGTCTACAGAAGAGAACCCACATGACACAGGCAGAATAACTCTCCAGAGCAATGGTATGCTACAAGTAACACTGCAGCATAAAGAGATGAAAAGAATTGAAAATGTTTGCATAATTTTAAATCAATACTTCTCACTTCTGGGCCTGCATGCGTATCTTCACCACAGCATCCTTAGGACAGCAGAAGGAATTTAACTTGTTCGAAGAGAACAATTGGTTCTGAAAGACACTGTTGCCATCCAACCGGTTAAGGCACTGGCTGTGGAAGATTTCATTGGGCTTTCTAGTTACATGGTGGAACCCAAAAAGAAGGAAGAATCCATTGCGATTACTGTTGATTTAATATGTCAACTGAAAGGAAGTTGCAGACTTTACAGGAGTTGTAGAAATATTCTCCATTCCTGTCAAAGAGGCTCTAAATAATAACAATCAGCAAAGTTTGTCTCACAGCTAAATATCTATAGTAAGAATGAACAATACAACCCAGTTGAGCTAACTAACAAATCTCTACTTGAAGTTCTTCAGACAGCAGAATACATTGAATAAATTGATACGGCAGATTTTTTTCAATGTCAGACGATGCTTTGAAGCAAGCTCAAGAATAACATTAAGTTAAAAATCACACAACCCCAGGTTACAGTCCAACAGGTTTATTTGGAAGTGCTAGCTTTCGGAGTAAGCTTCCAAATAAACTATAACCTGGTGTTGTGTGATTTTTTTAACTTTGTCTGCCCCAGTCCAACACTGGCACCTCCACATCAAGAATAACATTTCAATCCTTCATCTTTCAAAGACAAGTTATCAATGTTGATGACAGAGGAAATGTTCAGTGAGCAACAACTCTCTTACACCATGATTGAGAATGTGAAAATGTCTCATTCAATAGAAACACATTACGGAGGGTAAATGAAGTTGTTAGCCCTGCTCACTAAATTAAGTTGAACTTACATACTTCAACTTGGATGAATGAGCACATTGAGAATAAGATTGCTGTGACCAGGTGAAGAGGGGTATGTGAGAATACTATGGCTTTAAGAGATGCATTTTGTCCTGTTTGTATTTTTGGAGAGAGAATTTGAGCCAGAGTTGACGAGCTGTCTGTTCCAAGCCAATAAAGTAAACAGCTTGTGAGGTCTTGGGTTTTTTTTTTAAGTTAGAACAATAGAAGCAGCAAGAATGGTTGGAGTCAGGCTTCCACAGAACCAGGGTTCTGGTTTAGCTTTCAGTAGTTGCTGGGGTTTTGAAGTTGATTGTGGAAGCTGCGATACATCTCATTCAGCAACAGCAAAATGCTTGAGTCCTCACTCTCTGCCAGAATTTTCTCTGGGGTTCTTTTCTCCTGGACTAGAGAAACATTGCATATACCATTGAATTTGCCTTTGCCAAAGGTGTATTTAAGGGCTGTTACTATATTGGAATAGTTGCTGTTTGGTAATTAAATAATCTATTATTCAGTCAACTTTTCCAAATAGGCTTTAAATTATACCAATTCTTTCATTTGTGTTTGTTTTGGGTGTAAGAGTAAAGTGTGTTTTGCTTAAAGTTGAGTCACATGACCAATCGAATTATACCTGGAACACAGCACCTTACTCTTGCCTTTAAATAAGATATGAGTGAGGATCTGGGCTATCTACTTAATATAATTGAAAGGGGTTTAATATGATCCATAAGGGTAATTCAAGTATTCTCTTTTTAATCCTGTCATGGTCAGTCATAACAATTTTTTTAAAAGATATGTCAATGCACAGTTATTATACTTCAGTTAAAACACAGTCCTGGTAAACTTGAGAAATTAGTTATAAAATTTCATTGTGTAAAAGAAAGAGAAATTGCATGATTTACAAACCCAAGTAAAATAACAAAATACGATATCACACACTCAAGCAATACGTTTCAAAAGGAGAGTGTGGTGCAGGGAGGAAGGATACAGACTGCACAATGTAAAGTTCCTTAAAGTCTTTGAGATATTAGATTTTGAACCTATGATCACAGTTGTTTAATTGTTAACCTCAGCAGTGGCCAAGTGCATAGATATTTTTGAGTTCTCACTGTTTCCCAGTTAGCTTTTTTACTAGACACTACCTAAAATATAAAAACCAAAAGAACTGTGAATGCTACAAATCAGAAACAAAAACAGAAATTGCTGGAAAAGTTCTGCAGGTCTGACAGCATCTGTGGAGAGAAATCAGAGTTAATGTTTCAGGTCGAGTGGCCATTACCTCTGTTCAAGATGAGGGAGAGAAAGATTTTCAACTATTGTTGTTACAAGTTCATTTTGCCTCATCTCCACTCTGTTAAAAATGGTTCATTTGTATATTCACAAATCTGGCTCCATTGTCTTTCCAATGTCCCAAATTATCTCCCAGAATATGAAATTATAATACAAGTATGAATTGAAACAAAAGATGTGTATTCCTTTACTCTAACTCTGTTGGCCTGTTTCAATATCTTTAGTTGACATAATTTCACTGCAGACAGTCACATTTACTCCACAATAGCCTCCTGCACTTGCCTCAATCCAGGAATAGACAATCATGGCAGCAATTTTAGGTAAATACTTGTATTTCCTTTAAAAAACACAATTTGGTCCATAATGTTCAAGAGTATAAAAATTAGATGGCAGAAGTCAAAATTTAATAGTCCACACCTCTCCACCACAGAGAAAGAACACAAAAAATATTTTTCCTTTTTGCTTACACTGAGTGTTCTGTAACAAGGTCAATACAAAATGACAATGAACACAATAAAACAACAAAGACGCCTCACATTCACTCTCTTCATCCAAACGTGAGTTCAAAAACCAGAAGTTGGTCTTGTTTCCTGAGCTGTTTGCTTTTCTGAATTTTAACACTTCGACAATCCATGCACAATTTTCAGGCATTTTTACAAAGTTGATCTCTAGGAGGTTGGTTGGTGGTAATTTTTAAATTATTCTTTCATGGGATGAGGGCATTTTTAAAATATTTACTCATGGGATGAGGACATCAATGGCTAGGCCAGTATTTACTGCCCATCCTGAATTGCCCAGAGGACAGTTGAGAGACAACCACATTGCTGTGGATCTGTGTGGGTAGACCAGGTAAGGATGGCAGATTTCCTTCCATAAAGGATATTAGTGAACCAGATGGGTTTTTCCCAACAATCGATAATGGGTTCATGACCATCATTAGACTCTTAATTCCAGATTTTTATTGAATTCAAATTCCATCATCTGCTGTGACAAGATTCAAAACCGGGTCCACAGAGCTTTACCTGGGTCTCTGGATCAATAGTCTACTGATAATACCACTAGGCCATCACCTCCCCATCTGTGGCTGGGCGAACATTTATTGCCTATCCCTAATTACCCAGAGGGCAGTTGAGAGTCAACCGCATTGCTGTGGGCCATTACTATCACACGTAGGCTAGGCCAGGTAAGGATGGTAGTTTCCTGCCCTAAAGGACATTAGTGAACTAGAATAGGTTTTTCCCATCAATCGACAATGGTCATCATTAGACTCTTAATACCAGTTTTTTACTGAATTCAAATTGCACCCTTTACCATGGCGTATTTGAACCCGAGTGCTCAGAACATTACCTAGGTCAATAGCGCAGCAGTAACACCATGAGGTCATTCACTCCCTTGAAGTTTGACTGCTGTCTGGTGTCTGAACTTGCAGCTGAGATGTAAGTTCATCATAACTAATATATAAATATTTTAAATTCATTCATGGGATATGGACAACACTGGCTGGGCCCAGCATTTATTGCTTATCCCTAGCTGCCCATGTGGAGGTAGTGGTGAGCTGCCTTCTTGAACCACTTCAGTCCATGTGCTGCAGGTAGATCCACAATTCACTTAGGGATGGAATTGCAGGATTTTGACTCATTTGTATCTGGGAACTTAAGTTCTAAATTGGAGGAAAAAATGAATTTTACTTTTTAGTTCTGTAAAGGTCTGACTTGTCCTTTTTTGAAATCAAAGTCAGAAAGTCACTTTGAACAGTGATGCAAAAATAAATCATGTGACTTTATCTATTATGGAAGGCAAGCCAATTGGGGAGATAATTGTTAGAGTGTTTGCTGATTTGAGTTTTATGACCCAGGGGAGGGGGAAGAGAGAGATAGGGAAAGAGAAAGAGAAGGGGATACAGATAGAGATGTAGTTAAACTTGAAAGGGCTCAGAAAAGATTTACAAGCAGATTACCAGGGCTGGAGGGTTTGAGCTGGAGGGACAGCCTGAATAGGCTGGAGCTATTTTTCCAGGAGCGTCAGAGGCTGAGGGGTGGCCTTACAGAGGTTTGTAAAATCATCAGGGTCATGGAGAGGGGGATTAGACAAGATCTTTGTCCTGGGGTGGGGGAGTCTAAACCAAGAGAGCACATCTTCAGGGTGGGGGGAGGGGAGATATAAAAGGGACTGAAGGGGCAATGTTTTCACGCAGAGGGTGGTGTGTGTATGGAATGAGCTGTCAGAGGAAGTGGTGGAGGCTGGTACAATAAATCATCTCAATGTGGCATATCAACAGGAAGGGTTTAGAGGGATATGGATCAAATGCTGGCAAATGGGATTAGATCAGTTTAGGATATCTGTTTGGCATGGATGAGTTGGACCAAAAGGTATGTTTGCATGCTGTGCATAGCTCTGATTCTATGACTCAAAAAGCAAGTCCATTCAAACCGAGCTGGTAAACTCAAGAGAGAAGAGAGAAGAGACATTGTGTAGTAGATGTGCTGTTTTTAGTTGACAAAACCGTCAACACTGTGGCAAACATTGCTCCGAAGGAAGCCAGAAATAGAAGGTTGTGGAGGTGTCAAAGAGAAACATGTTCTGCAAGGCTGTTGAAAACATGAGGTTGAGTGTCCATGGTAAGTAGTAGGTAATTAAGCTAACAGTTTGTTTGAAGGTCTTGGGCAGAGACATTTACTAAAGAAAATAGCATCCAGTGAGTGTGGAAGCATGCCAAAAGGAAACCAATTGTAGCTGTGCCAGCTGAACCAGGAGCTTCAGTGTGGAAGCAGAGCTGACATTGTAGTTTAAGTGTCTGTAATGTTAAGGTTAGGGTAAAAAAATTGAATGAATCTTTCTGATATCTTGTATTGTGAAAACAATTTGTGTTTCTTTTTTGTGTAATTGACCTTTAAGTTATTTTGGTGAAAGTACATTGGCAGCCTCTTATGAATATGGCCAGTGACTGACCTCTGTGGTAAACAAAAAAAAGTCCAACCAGTCTGTGCCAAACATAATCCCAAACTAAACTAGTCCCACCTGCCTGCTCCTGGCCCATGGGTCTGGGTGGGTTACTCTTCAGAGGGTTGGTGTGGATTCATTGGGCTGAAGGGCCTGTTTCCACACTGTAGGGATTCTATGATTCTATGTGAGCACAGAATCAGCTTAGAACACATTAGATTTTCAGTTCCACCCAGAAGTGATCACCAGGTTCAAAATGTGGATGGAGTGATTGTAACGAGGTCAGCCAGATGGATCTCAAAGAATATGAGTTCCCTGATTGGAGCTGTTAATCTAGTCCAGTCAGGGAGCCCTGGCTGACAGATATAAACAAGAGTGTCAGAGGCTCTACTCACTCTGGGAGCTGGGTCAGTGTCAAGTATTCTCCATGTGTAAATAAAGGGGGACTTGGTGACAGGATACCGGCACCTATTTCAGTGCAGAATCACAGAGTTGTGCAGCATGGAAACAGACCATTTGGTCCAACTCATCCATGCTGACCAGATATCCTAAATTAATCTAGTCCCATCTTCCAGCACTTGGCCTATATCCCTCTAAATCCTTCCTATTCATATACTAATCCTGATGCTTTTTAAATGTTGTAATTGTACCAGCCTCCACCCTTCCTCTGGCAGCTTATTCCATACATGCACCACCCTCTGCATGAAAAAATCCCGAAAAGTTCCCTATTAAACCTTTCTCCTCTCACCTAATACCTATTCCCTCTAGTTTTAAATCCCCTATCCATGCTCCTCGTGAGTTTATAAACCTTTGTAAGATCAGCCTCAGTTAATGCTCTCCTGACCTCAAAATGGTGGATAAAAGAGAATCATGGCTGTGAGCGCTGCTCCTCATTTTGAGGGTTTTTCAATGCTGGAGATTTTTTTAAAGTTTGCTTTAAGAAAGTGTAAAGCACTCCTGTGCAGTTGATCAAAGCACTTCGAGGGTGTCATCAGAGTGAATTGGAAGGGGAGGTGGAGTTTGTAACGAAATGAAGTAGCATTTTCACAAGAAAGCATCATGTGGAGTGCAATGTGAAAGAAAACCTCAGCCCGTGCAACCTCTCCTAAGCGCCTTGCAGCATAGAATGAGAGCACACCTTGGAAGAAGGTAACGTCAAAGCTAATAGCCACAAAAGGTAGCCATATAAAGAGCAGCTTGAATAAAGTGATTATTTTTCTCCTGCCGATTTAATGGTGGAGGAGGGTTCTATAATGCTGTTTAGCACCCACATACCTCACCTAAATGCCTACTTTTCAAATTTTAATCTGGCTGGCGAGTATTCTACCCAACAACTTTAATGTAACTGAACACCATGCACTCATTTGTCTTTTGTGAGCATTATCTTTTCCAAAGTAACACAGCAGAGTGGCACCTTTCCAACATTCTGTCTTTCTCAGATGGATTTCAACGTCTGTGGAAAACAATGTCAACAAAGTCTTATGATCGGTTTTTCAAATACCTTTTCATTATGATGACGCAGAATCATAGAATCACTACAGTGTGGAAGCAGGCCATTCAGCTCATCAAGTCCACACCGACCTTCCAAACAGCATCCCCCTTTTCTGTATCCCTGCATTTCCCCTGCCTTGGTAGTTAAGAATGAGATTAAATCTATGGCACTGAATGACATAGGGTCAGATGATGTGGAGTTTGTGTGGGTGGAGTTGAGGAACCACAAAGGCAAAAAAACCATAGTGGGGATTATGTACAGACCTCCCAGCAATAGTTAGGACCAAGGACAAAAGATGTACCAGGAAATAGATAGGGCATGTCAGAAAGGCAAGGTCACGGTGATCATGGGGCACTTCAATATGCAGGTGGACTGGGTGAATAATGTTGCCAGTGGATCCAAAGAAAGGGAATTCATGAAATGCTTACAGGATGGCTTTTTGGAACAGCTTGTCACGGAGCCCACAAGGGAGCAGGCTATTCTGGACCTAGTGCTATGTAATGAACCAGACTTTATAAAAAATCTTAAAAGCAAGGGAACACTTAGGAAGCAGCGATCATAATATGATAGAGTTCAGTCCGCAGTTTGAAAGAGAGAAGGCAAAATCGGATGTATTGGTGTTACAGTTAAATAAAGGTAATTATGAGGGCATGAGAGAGGAACTGACAAAAATCGACTGGAAACAGAGCCTAGCGGGAAAGACAGTAGAGCAACAATGGCAGGAGTTTCTGGGTGTAATTGAGGACACAGTACAGAGATTCATCTCAAAGAAAAGAAAGATTACCCCGGGGGGTATTAGACAGCCATGGCTGACAAAAGAAGTCAGGAAGTGTATCAAAGAAAAAGAGAGAACCTATAAAGTGACCAAGAGCACTGGGCAATCAGAAGATTGGGAAGACTACAAAAACAAACAGAGGATAACAAAGAGAGAAATAAGGGAGGAGAGGATCAAATATGAAGGTAAGCAAGCCAGTAATATTAGAAATGATCGTAAAAGTTTCTTTCAATACATAAAAAAGAAACAAGAGGCAAAACTAGAAATTGTGCTGCTCCAAATTGATGCAGGAAGGCAAGTGATGGGAGATAAGGAAATAGCTGAAGAACTTAATAAATACTTTGTGTCAGTCTTCACAGTGAAAGACAGGAGTAATATCCCAATAATTAAGGAGAGTCATGGGGGAGAGTTGAGTATGGTAGCCATTACAAAAGAAAAAGTGCTAGAAAAGCTAAAAGTTCCAAAAATTGATAAATCTCCTCGCCCTTGTGGGCTCATCCTCGAGTTCTGAGGGAGGTGGCTGAGGAAATAGCGGAGTTGCTGGCTGTGATCTTTCAAAAAGTCACTGGAGTCAGGGAAAGTCCCAGATGATTAGAAAATCACTGTGGTAACCCCCTTGTTCAAGAAAGGATCAAAACAAAAGATGGAAAATTATAGACCAATTAACCTAACCTCTGTTATAGGTAAAATTCTAGAATCCATCATTAAGGCTGAAATTTCTAAATTCTTGGAAGTGCAGGGTCGGATTTGAACAAGTCAGCTTGGATTTAGTAAGGGGAGGTCATGTCTGACAAACCTGTTAGAATTCTTTGAACAGATAACAAGTAGGTTAGACAAGGGAAACCCAGTGGATGTCATCTATCAGGACTTCCAAAAGGCCTTTGATAAGGTGCCTCACGGGAGGCTGCTGAGTAAGGTGAGGGCTCATGGTGTTCGAGGTGAGCTACTGGCATGGATTGGGGATTGGCTGTCTGACAGAAGGCAGAGAGTTGGGATAAAAGGTTCTTTTTCGGAATCACAGCTAGTGACAAGTGGTGTCCCGCAGCGTTCAGTGTTGGGGCTGCAAATGTTCACTTTATTATTAATGATCTGGATGAACGGACTGGGGACATTCTGGTGAAGTTCACTGATGATACGAAGTTAGGTGGACAGGCAGGTAGTACTGAGGAGGTAGGGAGGCTGGAGGAAGATTTAGACAGTTTAGGAGAGTGGTCCAGGAAATGGCTGATGAAATTCAATGTGAACAAGTGCGAGGTCTTGCACTTTGGAAAAAAGAATACAGGCATGGACTATTTTTTAAACGGTGAGAAAATTCATAAAGCCAAAGTACAAAGGGATCTGGGAGTGCTAGTCCAGGATTCTCTAAAAGTTGATTTGCAGGTTGAGTCCGTGATTAAGAAAGCAAATGTAATGTTGTCATTTATCTCAAGAAGGTTGGAATATAAAAGCAGTGATGTGCTTACAAAGCTCTAGTTAGGCCCCATTTAAAATACTGTGTCCAATTTTGGGCCCCACACCTCAGGAAGAACATACTGGCACTGGAGCATGTCCAGCGGAGATTCACAGGGATGATCCTTGGAATGGTAGGCCTATCATATGATGATCAGCTGAGGATCCTGGGATTGTTTTCATTAGAGTTTAGAAGGTTGAGGGGAGATCCGATAGAAACTTATCGGATAATGGATGGATTAGAAAGGGTGGACGCTGGGAAGTTGTTTCTGTTAGGCGGGGAGACTAGGACCCATGGGCATAGCCTTAGAATTAGAGGGGGTCAATTTAGAACGTAAGTGAGGAGACATTTCTTTAGCCAGAGAGTGGTGGGCCTGTGGAACTCACTGCCACAGAGCACAGTGGAGCCCAGGACGTTGGGTGTATTTGCCACTTAATTTGCAGGTAAAGAGAACTTTAATAAATTTTCTGCAGAAAATAGTTGTAAAATGCAGAAGTAAAGACCACAGCCTTTTAAAGAAAAAATACTTAGATATACAGGACAAAAGAAACAATTTGAAGTGGGATCATAGAAAAGATACAGCACAGAAAGAGACCATTTGACTCACTGCGTCTATGATGGCGAAAAAAACACTAGCTGTCCATTCTAATGGAACTGTCCATCTCCAGGTCTGTAGCCTTGCAGGTCACTACATTTCAGGGGCAGGTTCAAGTCCCTCAATCACCAAGTGGGCAGAGAATTCCAGACATCTCTGGCTGTGGGGGGGGGGAGAATGTTTCTGCTTCTGTCACCTCTAATTTTCCACCGAATCTCCTGAAATCTGTGTTTCCCAGTAACTGACTTCTCCATTAGGGGAAACGGGAATTTCCTGTGTTCTTTGGGCCCTTCATTTTTGCACACCTCAATTAAGCCACTCCTCAACTTCTGTTGCACAGAGTAAAACAACTGTAGCCCATCCATTCTTTCTTCTTGGCTGCAATTTCCAAGTCCTGGCAACAATCCTTTCTGAACTCTCTGTCTTTCAAGAACATCTTCCTTAATGTATAGATCTGAACTTGGTACAAACTTCCAGCTGTTGCCTAATTAGTGTTTTACGCAGCTTTATCATTTCATGTGTCATTCACTAATGGAAAGCATTTGAAATGCTTTCTTTGACACCTTATTTACCTGTTGCCACCTTCAGGGACTGTGGACTCGAACATCTCCCTCCTCCTCTATTGTCTCAATATCCTCCCATTTATTGTGTATTCCCTTGCTTTCTTTGCCCTTCCCAAATGCATAACTTCCAATTTAGAGTCATAGAGATATACAGCATGGAAAAGGACCCTTCGATCCAACTTGTCCATGCTGATTTCTCTGAACTGAATTCCATTTGTTAATTTTCCTGCCTGCTCAATCAAACCATTGATTAGATTTGAGTTAACAGCGATCCTCTTTGCCATTAATGAAAGTATTGTCTCATCTAAAAATTTCAGGATCAAGCCTCCCACAGTTAAATCCAAATCATTAATACATACCACAACAGTAAAGGAACTCAACACTTTGGGAATACTTTTCATTCAGAGAAACATCCAGAGACCATTACGGTGGCTCAGTGGTTAGCACTGCTGCCTCACAGCACCAGGGACCTGGGTTCAATTCCAGCCTCGGGTGACTGTCTGCATAGAGTTTGCACATTCTCCCCGCATCTGTATGGGTTTCCTCTGGGGTGCTCAGGTTTCCTCCCACAGTCCAAAGATGTGCAGGTTAGGTGAATTGGCCATGCTAAATTACCCATTGTGTTCAGAGATTTGTTGGTTAGATGCATTTGTCAGGGGTAAATCTAGGGTAGTGGAATGGGTCTGGGTGAGTTACAGTTTGGAGAGTCAGTGTGGACTTGTTGGGCTGAATGGCCTGTTTCCACACTGTAGGGATTCTAATTCTAATTACTGTTTGTTCTCTGTCACTGAGCCAATGCCACATTCTCCTGAATCATATAGACCAGTTTGCCATGTGAGAACTTGTTAAATACTTTACCAAAATCCAAGTAGAAAACATCCACTACACAATCCTCATCAAGCCTCCTTCTTACTGACTCAAACAATTCAATCATGTTAAAGTGACATAACTTTTCCTTAAAGCTGTGCTGACTATCCCTGAATAATCCATGCCTAAGTCACAGTTTATCCTGTCTCAGTGAATTGATTCTAATAATTTTCCCATAACTGAATTAGTGAGACTAACCTGTCTCTAACTATTTGACCTAATCCTTGTCCCCTTTTAAACAGTGGCATAACAATGCAGACCTTCAATCCTGTTATCTTGCTGGGATTTAGTCAGGGTTAGAACATGATCTTTACAGGATCCATTATTTCTCCCTGGTTTCCCTTAATAGCTCGGGATACAATTCATCTAGCTCGGGTGATTTAGCCACTTTCAAGAATATCATTGTCTTTTTCTACTTCCTCTCACATAATAATTTTATCTAAAATTTCACATTCTTTCAAATACAATGTCTGCAACATGCCTCCTCTTGTGAAGTTAAAAATCACACAGCACCAGGTTATAGCCCAACAGGTTTATTTGGACGTACAAGTTTTCGGAGCTTCCTTTGTCGGGAAGCTAGAGGGGCTACTAATAATTACCTGACAAAGGAACAGCACTCAGAAAACTTGTATTCCAAAGAAACCTGTCGGACAATATGGCAGCAGGGCAGGAAGTGTTAGGGCTCTATGCCAGTATGTTCCTGCTCACCAGGTTGGCCACATTCTTCTTTGTTCCTATTTTTGTTTTGTTTCTTGATTTCTCTTTTGTATCAAAGTTCAGCTTTTCTGCGGCTGTGGTGGAGCAAGGCATTTGCTCGGGCCAGTGGTGGCAGCAGTGTGGTAGACCCCGACGTCTGCCCCTCATGGCCATATTGGCCGTAGCTCTATCGAAGGCTCCACTGTCGGTGGGTGTGGTCTGTTCCTTCTGAGGACGATTTGAGCGGTGGGGGACCCATAGCATTGGTGGCATGGTGTTTTCCGTTCACTCCTCATGGCTATGATGACAATGTGGCAGCCTGGGCAGTGACTACAGTGGTGTCGGCTTCAGCCTTGGTGACTGGGTGGGTCCGGTCTGTCCCTTTGGTTATAGTGGCAATGAAATGGCTTTGGTGTGGGTTTTGGTGGTGGTAGTGTGGTGGGTCCGATTCAGAAATCCTCACTTTGTCGGCTTCAGGGGTGGCTTTCTTGGCGCTCTCCCACAGCCACTTCAGAAACCCAGGAAGCATGGACGGAACAAAGATGAACTTTGTCTTGACATTGTCTTAATTATTTCTTTTTATAATTTCTGCCATTAAATGATGCCGAATTGTGGCGACTTGTGCACATCTCATTGTATTTTCATTAGTACAAGTGACAATAAATTTCTAAACTATTCCACTCTACTCTATACTGTATATTACCTTATACATTTCTGCTAGGCCCTACCCTTTCCTTTTTGACTCTCTTGTGTTTAATGTACTGATAAAACATCTCTGGGTTTTCCATATCCTCTCTTTTCTTACCTAATGTCGTTTTTGACTTCACCCCCGTACTTTCTGTACTTTGTCAAGCGTCAGATAGTATTACTTTTATAGACAAAGTTAAAAATCACTCAACACCAGGTTATAGTCCAATAGGTTTATTTGGAAGCACTAGCTTTCAGAGCGCTGCTCCTTTGTCAGGTAGTTAGTTATCTGATGAAAGAGCAGCATTCCAAAAGCTTACACTTTCAATTAAACCTGTTGGACTTTTAACTTCGTCCACCCCAGTCCAACACCAGCACCTTCACATTATACTTCTATGGCATTATTATTTTTCCTTTTCTGCTTTACCCTACCCTGCACGTTCCTGGATAACCAGGAACTGTACACTTGGCAGTACCACCCTTTCTCTTATACCCATAAAATCTCACTTGTGAATTGTTTTCTCTCTCCCCGTATGATGGTAACTATCTCCAAAATGCTCAGCCTGTACCACTTCGTCCATTTGTCCAGCTTCACGTTTAAGACTAAATCTGAAATTGTATCCAGTCTTGATAAGCTTGTAATGTGCCAGTTAAAAAGTTCATGTTTAATGTTATTCAAGAATGTTGTGCTGTCTGTGCTATTCACTCTGTTCATATCCCAGTTGATACTAGGGTTGTTGAAGTACCCAGTTATTAATGTCTGATGGTTTTTCACTCAGATTGCTCCCTCCTTCTATTGGAGCTGCAGCTGGGTGACCCCGAAATAGCCCACCTGGGGACTCGACACCATGTTCATAGCTCATAAAATATCCCATCTACTTTCAACCCCTCACTGCCCCCAATCTGTCGGCCCAAAGAAATCTACCTTAAAGTGCAACGTTTAACTATTAAACTGAATTAGGATTAGCTTCATTGTCAGATATACTCACGTAAGTACAGTGAAAGGTTTACAATTCGCCACATGATTGTCTGTCAATGACCGATTGCAGGGACAGGAAGTTTATTTTGAACTGGAACTCCCCATCCATTCCAACTCATTCCCATGGCCCCCCCAAAGAGCCTGTGCCTATCTCCCATGTCTGCTGATACCCCATGTACGACCAGTCATCCCCACGGACCTTTATAGACCCATGCCAGTTCAGTGCCAAATCATACTCCCAACCACCGCCGTTTTGCCTTTCCCTCTCCATGCCAACACATATGCTTGTGTAAAACTGCACCTCCACCTCTGCTGCTCTGTTCTGCTGCTGGAACAGGACACATCCAGGGATGGTGAGGTGGCATCCATGTGAGAGCACTTGTCTACCCTACCCCCCCACCCCCACACACACAAAAACCTCTTTTCCTGACTGAAACCCTCTAGATGTCCTGGAACCATGTTCACAGGGATACGTGTGTAATGAATGCAGTGTAACATGCCCCTACCTTGTCCTGTGTCCACATATTGGGTTGCAGACACCAGGCAGTTCAGAAATGATGTGAGTGGAGACAGTGGTTCATTGAAATGACCAAATGCCTCTGGGGGCTGGGCATGCTCTAGAAAGTATGACTCAATCAAATCAGGAAAAACTGTACTAATGTATTCCATTCCTCCTTACCTTGCTGTAAAATGTTTGATTAACAGTATCCCTCTAAGACAATGATGCTGATGTTGTTCAAGAGCCTTGATATGGCATTGCCATAGAGACGCACAGCATGGAAACAGATCCTTCAGTCCAACGCATCCATGTCGACTCATAGAACATAGATCATAGAACAATACAGCGCAGATCAGGCCCTTCGGCCCTCGATGTTGCGCCGACCTGTGAACTATTCTCAGCTCATCCCCCTACACTATCCCATCATCATCCATGTGCTTATCCAAGGATTGTTTAAATCTCCTTAATGTGGCTGAGTTGACTACATTAGCAGGCAGGGCATTCCATGCCCTTACCACTCTCTGAATAAAGAACCTGCCTCTGACATCTGTCTTAAATCTATCACCCCTCAATTTGTAGTTATGCCCTCAATATCCTAAATCCTATATATCCCAATCTTAGTCCCATTTGCCAGCATTTGGCTCATATCCCTTTAAACCCTTCCTATTCATATACCCATGCAGATGCCTTTTAAATGCTTTAACTGTACCAGTCTCTACCACTTCCTCTAGCAGCTCATATCATACATGTATCACCCTCTGTGAGAAAATATTGCCCCTTAGGTCCCTTTTAAATCTTTCCTCTCTCACCCTAAACCTATGCCCTTTAGATCTGGACTCCCCCACCCCAGGAAAAAGACTTTGTCTATTTACCCTATCCATGCCTCTCAGAGTTTTATAAAGCTCTATAACGTCACCCCTCAGCCTCCGATGCTCCAGGGGAAATAGCCCCAATCTATTCAGCCTCTCCCTATAGTTCAAACCCTCCAGCCCTGGCAACATCCTTGTAAATGTGTAAGTTGTCCTAACTTCAACACCTTTACAGTAAAGCAAGAGCATCAGGGCCAGTCTCTGACAGATATTGAATTTCATATTGAAACCATGATTCTCAAAAATTTGAGTACGTCATTTATGATGCACTGAAAAAGCAGATTGCATTTGATTGGGAGTCTCTATGTCGCTTGGGATGGATTATTCTCAAAGTTTGTGCAGTCAAATTTAAAAGCAGTTACACAATTCAACAGATCACGACAGGTGGAGTCAGGTTTTTTTTTAATACCCAGTTTCCAAACTACATCACATTGTTAAATATGTTCAGGTTGGTCACCAACAGCTGATCTAAACCAGTCCAAACCATCTTCAGGAATGTGCAGCTTTAAAAATAACACAAAGAAAATGCAACTCTTGTTACACTTCATGAAAAAAAACACTGACAGTCAGTCACTGCTAATGATAAATAATTGCACATATTTTGACCTGTTGCAGAAATACAGCATTTGGACCTATACTGTCTCTTGGAGTGCACAGTGAAGAAAATATAACCATTAATCTAACCGTGGTTACAAAAGATGCTAAAGGAAGGTTGAGCTGGAGACTGGAGAAAGGTGGTGTGTTCAGGATATTGCACACATCCATGTTCAGTTCAGCTACACCATACACCAGATAATACAGACAGCTCCAGGTGAGGGTCCAACTGTAACAGCGACATAAGTATGTTGGTTGCTAAATAGTTCATGCTCTATGGAGGTTAGCAGAGAGGATCTGCTCCAAATCCTGATCATTACATATCAAACCAGTTCTGGTGGATCAAGGTGATTGGACTGAGTAATTAAAATATCGCAGGGTAACTATATTAAATCCCAGTGAAGAGCATTCATGTGTAACTGAAGGCTATTCAGCTCAGGTCATAGAGTCATAAAGATGTACAGCATGGAAACAGACCCTTCAGTCCAACTCGTCCATGCCAATGAGGTACCCTAAATTAACCTAGTCCCATTTGCCAGCACCTGCCCATATCCCTCCAAACCCTTCCTATTCATATACCCATCCAGGTGCCTTTTAAATGCTGCAATTGTACCAGCCTCCTCTGGCAGCTCATTCCATACACGCACCACCCTCTGCATGGAAAAGCTGCCCCTTAGGTTCCTTTTAAATGTTTCTCCTCTCACCCTAAACCTATGCCCTTTAGTTTTGGACTCCCATGCCCCTCAGTGAAATATCCCCCAGCATCTGGGATATAGCTGTCTGATTTTAGAAACATTGACATAAATACATTCCTAATTTCATCAAATTCTTTCCATCATGTGGTTCGACCCTGTGTCAATCCCATTGAGAATAATTCGCTGCAGTAACATGACTGAGTGTTCCATTGAAGGACCATAGGAAACCCATTGCACTGTTCTCAATGATATTGGTATAACGGAGCCCTACCAGGGAAACAGTTCAAACAGATAATTGGTTGTGGAGGCTGTTATATTACTACAGGTTGAGAATTAAGATAATGTTATAAATGAGTCACTTAATGATAAACTAGGCTGGTGCAGAGAAAGAAAAGGCATATAAGGAGATGCTCACTTTTCGAGAATGAACTTTTAAAAAAGAAAGCTGCTTCACCTTTCTTCTTTACCACTAATAATTCCCTTCTGTCTGTCACTTCCTTTCCCACCATGCAGAAGGGCATGCTCTCATTCTGATTATAGACACACACACCTTGATTTCCTTCTTCCTTTCACAGTGATCACTGCAGCAACCACCTGTCATTAACCAGCCTTTATGCAAAAATCCGCAACCTCCCTCAGAGCCTTCTTTATTACTTTCCAGACTGGCCACGTCTGTCACATTCCAACATTTCGGCATCCTGCAGAAACTGTATCCTCTCTGCAAAACTGCAACTCTCCTTTTCAGTGGCCAATCAGTACCTCCACTGCAGGGCAATATCCTGAGGCTGTCAGAAAAATGGAGGAGGAAATAGATAGGCGCTTTCAAAAACAGAGAGATTTTCTGAGTTGAGCCAACCCACAGATTAATGGAAGGGGTGACACCGTCCCCTTGAGAATAGCAGATATTAACATCCTGTGAGTTTGTTGTCCAGTTAGCCCTCGACAGAAACCCAGCTGGAATAGACTCCAAAGAAGCTCACAATGCAAGTTTGGCCACCTGAGGCCAGTACACTGAGGGACCAACTACCACACACATCTCTTCTGCCCCACTGAGCTACAACAGCCCTTCTCCAGCTTTGCTGTAGACACTGGGAGAGGGAACACACAGGAACAGTAGGAGTGGTTAACCTCCCGTGAATCACCATGAGCTGTGCATTTGAGTGCCACGTGGTTTTAGTTATATCTTGTTTGTAAATAATGTTATCACCTCCATCATATTTGGGAGTTTGATGTGTAGCCTCTTTTCAATCCAGTAAATTTGTCTGTAGTGTAAGAATGCCAATGATATAATAAGCCAGCTGGTTTTGCTGTTCTTTAAAGCAGCATAAAGGGAGTGGGTAAAGAGATAGCAAGGACTGTTAAATGTGAAGCAGGTTAACAAGAATAGTTCAGGATTGATTTCTTCCTGACCATTTTAATCACAGAAGGATCATTCCTCCGAGTTCTCCATCCAATTTATCCCTCGTCCGATGATTCCTGTTGCTGTTACTCTGCCTCCACCATTTCCAATCCTCATTGCATTTTCCTGTAGTTCAGAATTCAGTACACGGTGAGGTGATCACTTTGTCTCCAGCATGTTGCAGGACCCCCTCAGACCAATCAAGGCCTGAATTTTAGCATCACAGTGCCAGTGCAAGTATGCAATGGCGTACATGTCTGATTTAGGGTTATTATTGTGGATTTGTTGCTCAAATCTTGGAGGGATTGCCAAAGTGTGTCACAGCTGTGGAATATACCATGGGTATGCATTTTACCCCTGACAGTCAGCCTTTGATATTCCTGGAGGACTGAGTGCAAGGGGAAGGGTCATGGACATAACGTCAGAGATTTTTGTACGAAGATTTGTCAACCTGATAAATACAAGTTTGCAACCAATCATGTTGACAAGGAAGCATCATTGGCAAACTAATGTACTGGTTTGCTGTACTGAAGATGACATTGGTGATCAGTGTGATGTAAACTGTGTGATGGGGATGATGTCTCCAGTAGCAAATTGGAATGAGCGTGGTGCCCTGGTCCAGTATGTCATGCAGCAGGAAGTTACATAGCTGTGATAATGTGCTGCTTCCTGACACACTGCTGTCCAGAGGGCAAAAGAGGAACCACTCAATGCTAATATTCATAATGTCTCCCTCTCCATTCCCGTCTCCCTCTCCACTCCCATCCCCCACTCCCTCCATCCAGTGCATTCCAATCAATACAAGCTGATCCTATTTCTTCAGAGTTCAATCCTGGGTGGAATCCAGGTCAGAAGGTCACTGTGGACTCAATGAGGGTTCTATCCTATGATTCTATCAAGACCAATGCATTCAATTAGCAAGGTGTGGATTTCTCAAGGAGTCACTGCTCCATAAAACACATTCCATTTCCAAGTTGAATCTCTCTGATGGGATATCTATCAATCAGACGAGTTTGCCACAGAAATGGAGAAGGTGGCAGGTTTGTCTTTATAAACACCTTTTCATTCTGTGGCATCTGATAATTGTGAGTAGTAATCATGTCCCCAGTAAGGACCACACTATTTGTTTATACTTTTATTGGTTTTTTAGCTTGGTAAAGGCACAAGAGCACTTTTCTCATTGTGGTTCACAACTTCCTGCAACGGATATGGATAGGATTTATCATCTTCTATTTAAAGTTACGGGAGTCAGGTTTAACCCAATCAGTCTGTGAATGGGCAATTATAGAACAAACTAAAAGAGTTATTCAGATGTTTGGACCTTCAGACTTCGCAGAGTGTAAAGAAGGTAAGGATAAGAAACAGAATTAATGTTTCAAATTCATTGTGACTCAGCTTCATAACTGAAGAAGGGATATCAAACTCAAAACATTTACTCTGTTTCCCTCTCCATCGCCAGACCTGTTGAGTTACCCCAGCACTTTCCTTTTTTATTTGATATTTCAGGCTGATGGCCTTTCATCAGAATGGATGAATCGGTCTGGAATATGAGCTGTTTCTCTCAGCACACATGCCACCTGACCTTCTATTCAGACAATGGGATCTCACTGGTGTTTTAACTGGTGCCTGAGAAAGGAAGTCACTGTTTTTGTACCAGGCTGGTGGTCGGGATAAAAAGTCACAGTGTCCTTTGTGGATGAGGACATCCTCTAAAACTCCTTCCCCACTAGTTACCAGGAAGCTGGCAGGGACCACCCCATCTTCCTCTGCACTCTGCGTGACTTCCCCACCTCCTAATGCTGTGTTCCTCCAGCCTCCTGCCTGTCTACTGCCCACTCTGGACAGCAGGTACATGCACAGCTGGTGGTGTGGTCAAAACTGCCTGGCTCTTCTGGGCCTTCAGGTGGACAAGAAACTAACTTGTCAGGGCAGATTCCCACTGGAAAGCTGTTCCAAGTTAAATTCCATTCTGGAAACCCTTGAGACTGAATCCACCTAACAGATATTGTACAAAGGTAAATCGGATTCAGTGATACTGGTGAGACACACATGGCAATCTGATTCTGTTTTCTCTAGCTGTGATGACAATAATTGTCCTTTTACTGAACATTCGTTCACGGCAATATATTTATCACCACTTCTCCAGATTATGGTGGATGCTCATCCAACTCTACACTGTATCGGGCTAAACAGGTAGCTCTGATCCCCATAATTATGAGCATACACCTATCCCTGAAACATCGAGATAACAAAGACACCTATGTAAGGTCCCTACTCATTCACAGCAGCTCCGCCTTCAACCAAACTAATATCCAAATTCTGAGACCGTCCCGCCCACTGCACCTGGATCCTGCAATCAGTGAAGATAGGCATCAGCGCCTCCTCCAGGACAATCCTCAACACTGGCACCCTGTAAGGCTGTGGACTCAGCCCCTACTGTACTTCCTGTACACTCGTGAATGTGTGGCCAAATTTTATCCTAACTCTCTCCACAAATTCACTGACAACACCACTGTTGTAGGCCAGATATCAAACGATGATGAGACAGAATTCAGGAAAGAGATGGGCTACTTGGTGACATGGTGTAAAGGTAACAATCTCTCTGTCAACCTCAGCAAAACCACAGAGATGCTCATTGACTTCAGGAAGCAAGGTGGAGGGCACAGCATCTATCTACATCAACAGAGCAGAGGTGGAGCTGGTCAAGAACATCGAGTTTGTAGGAGTGACAATCACCAACAATCTGTCCTGGTCCATCCACATTGATGCGATGGTCAAGAAAGCACAACGAAGCCTGAACTTCCTCAGGAGGCTAAGGAAATCCAGCATGTCCTGAAAGGCCTTCACCAATTTTTACAGATTCAGCACAGGCAGCATTCAATCTGGATTCACCGCAGCTTGGTACAGCAACTGCTCTGCCCAGGACCATAAGAAATTGCAGAGAATTGTGAACACAGCCCAGTCCATCACACAAACCTAACCTTCCATTCACTGTCTCCATCTACACTTCCCACTGCCTCAGGAAGGCAGCCAACATCATCAAAGACCCCTCCCAGCTCGGTTTTAATCTCTCCCAACTCCTCTGCCAGGCAGAAGATACAAAAGCTTAAACACAGGTTCACGAACAGTTTCTTCCCCACTGTTATTAAGCTTCTGAATGGACCTCTCATATTTAAATTTAATGTTGTGCACTCTCTGTGCACCTTCCCTGCAGCCATAACATTGTATCCCTCACTCTGTTCTAACATCCTAATGCACTTTGTATGGTATGATCTGCCTATACTGCTCACAACAAAACTTTTCACTGTACCTAGGTACATGTGACAATAATAAAATCAAATCAAATCAAACCAAAATGAGCTATACGGCTATGAGAAAGAGAATTCATGTTACGCGTGGATCCTTACTCTCCATTCTCTAAGGGGAGAAAGTGACAAAATGAGTGCAATAACTCCCAAGACATAGATCTGTAATAATACTTTGAGCAGAGTGCATGCCTTATTCATGCACACCTAATTATCCACTAGCTACATTTCATAACCAACAGCAAATATAAGCCACCTGTATTGAGCAGCTTGAATTGGTCACAAAAATAAAATCAAGCTTAGAAAAGATTTTGGAGTCTCCTTTCCAACTCCTTGGGCTCCACTTTCTTGAGATGGTGTTAGGGGAACATTCAGAATCAATCTGGGCGGCTGTCACAATGTGGGCAATAGCAGCAAGTTCTTACACCATCAAAAAAAAATTACTTCAAGATTTTTATTTCACAGAAAGTTGCCCTCCTCTTTCTGACACTCTGATCTCAATCTTAAGTGATATGCCTTATTTGTGCGTAGATTTTGATAGTTTTGGATAGCAGAGCTCAAAACTGTGCTGAACCAGTATATATTAAGATGGTCATTGGTAAGGATTACTGGTGAGTGATCTGGGGTGGAAATGATTCAAACTGGGATGCCATCGCTGGTTCCTCAATAATAAAACCTGGGGCTTTCCAGTGTCCCAGCAACTCATCAGGCACATTCACGTAGCCTCAGAGGAAAGATCACCCAACCTGAAACGTAAACTCTGATTTCTCTTCACAGACACTGCCAGATTTGTTGAACTTTTCCAGCAATTTCTGTTTTTGTTTCTGATTTACAGCATCCACAATTCTTTCAGTTTTTATTAAGGGGAAGTGTAACTTTGATACTCTTCAAAAGGAAGAAACATTTCCAGCTCAGTCATAATGAAATGGATGTAGAACACAAGTACAACATGATCTGAAAATGCATTGCACACAACATGTACTGCTCAAAAAACGGTGAGGCACATTCTGTGGTGTTTTCAGCACACTCTCGCGAATGTACTGTCAAACATTAAACAAAAATAAATCAACATTTCAGTCAATGGAAAACGGTCACCCATATTTCTTTGAGAGGATTTCAGTGGTCAGCACAGACTAGCAGCTTTTTTATAGAAAAAAAACCTCAGGCAAGACTAAGGTTTGTAACAAATTGGCTCCTTTATAAGCGACAGTATTGTATACAGCAGGGTCAAAACAGCAAATCTAAATTTACATAAACCCTAAAACACAACTTCCTCACTGGTTAGGGTCAGGCTCCTTGTATTTTTCCATCACAGCTTTAAATGGTGGATACATGTGATTCCTACTGCTTTGCTGGCTGTGATTTTTAATCCATATAATTCCATTTCACTGTACCACTGCTGGCCTTTCACTGTCTTTAAATAATATACAGGCAATACTCCAGAGGTGGATAGGACTTGGCTCAACCACTCAAAATTGCCTTGCTATAAATAACTGGTATTAACCAACATAAGAAACATTGGGACACCATGAGTTACTAACATATCGCCAAGTTTTATAGATGGTTAGAAACGAGAGCAGATATTATGCGTCCTTACAAAAGCCCATGTCACTATGGTAACGACTGTCTCCGTGAAAAAGGGTCTGACAAACCCTTTTGAGGAATAAAAAGGGATAAGATGCAAACTAATGTTGATAAAAAAAAACTTTGTAAAATATTTTTATATTGAACATCATTAAGCAATGATCACCACTTACAAGTACAGGACCTAGCTGAAGTAGTCAGAAGGAAGTACAGCTTTTAGGTAAAATGAGACTAGCATTCTCTTTAAGATATATATAATATTAACAATATGTGAGTTACTAGGACAGCAATAGCATTCTCTATAAACTGTTCCCCTTGATTGGGGTGAAAAGTCACATGACACCAGGTTATAGTCCAACAGGTTTATTTGAAATCACAAGCTTTCGGAGCACTGCCCCTTCGTCAGGTGAAGTGGACGTCACCCAGTGCCATGTGACCTTTGACTTTGTCCATCCCAAACCAACACCAGCACCTCCACTTCACAGCTCCCCTTGATTAAAGGGAGTCTGGTGCAAGCAGAATCCTTGAATTTTTGTTTCTTTTAGGCAATTACCCTTCCGTATTTTGTGGACTGAGATAGCTTCCACAGGAACCATTGACACAAGTCCCTGAGATGGGAACCTATTCATCATGGCTTACATCAGTCAGCAGAGGTGCTTTTACATTATATAAGTCCATTTATGGTTTTCGCAATGACATTTACAATTAAAGGTCTAAAAGAAGGTAACTCATCTTGTTCAAACCACAGTGAAAAACCACTAATATCATGCGGGTTTTAATTCCCCTTCCCGCTCCCTTTCAAACATGACCATCCTTGGCCTCCTCCATTGCCACAATGAACCAAACTGCAAATTGGAGGAACAACACCTCATCTTCTGCCTCGGCAGCCTACAGCCAGAGGACTCAAAATTGAGTTCTCCAATTTCAAATAACCTCCCTCCCATCCCCCAACTCCCTACCCAACTCCTCGCCCTCCATTCCACTCCTCCCTGCCACTTACTAGATTCATTCCTCCCATTGACCAACCAGGTCATAGCCTCTGCCTGTCTCCACCCATCCCGACTTCACCACCCTGCCCGCACCATTCTCTTTATCTGCAGCTCCCCCTACACCCACCCCCAGTTCTGAAGAAGGGTTACACCTGAAACGTCAGCTTCCTCATCTCCTGAAGCTGCCTAGCTTGCTGTGTTCTTCCAGCCTCCTGCCTATCAACCTTGGATTCCAGCATCTGCAGACTTTTTTGTCTCTAACTAGATTTGCCAGCTGACTTACATCCAATGCAAACAGCGCGGACCAGGAATGTACACTGAGCAGTAAGGGTGATGTGTTGACCCACTCTCCTAAAACAACATTTTTAACAAAAAAACAGCTTCATACCAATCTTTGAGGCTCAGGCTCACACACAGGGGCTTTCAGACTTGCCCATGTTTTGTGGTAAGTTGGGAAGAACATTGATTTTTGAGCCTTTTTATAGGTGCAGCTGTGCTCCCTTTCCCTCGCACAAATCTGAATACAATGAAGCAAACTGAGCAATAGTGACAGTAAATATTGAAATGGATGGTATTGTCAACATTTGTGTTAGCTACATGAGCTAATTGGAGAATGCTGACCAGCCAGATGCTGAAGGAGGACTTCAAAAATCACCAAATATATGATTATAACACTGGGTTTTCATTCAAGTCCAGTATATGGTTTGTTCTACAGTGTATTTACAATTTTACAGCCTATACTGTTCAGCCAGCTATATTCGCTATAGCAATTTTCCTGGAACTTCATAATTATACGCCACACTAAGCTCACACAATGTCAATTCCCTACGTTACTACTGTTTTTATTTATATTATATAACCTCTGCCCCAGAGTAGCCACTGGAAATCAATGGGAAATCAAAAATAACTATCAATAGTATAAATACAAGGAAGAGCAAAAATCCAGCCGTCAATTCATTTCATTTCAAAGTTCTGGTAACATTCACAAATCAGTCTCTCTTCATTCTCAGTACATATGGTATCATAAGATCCTGATTGATTGAGTTACTGTTTCCAACTCATTGCTAACCAGTTCCCCACAGGGTTCCAGAAACTGGGGCACTATTGACATCCTGACTCCAGCTGTCCATAGAGGAGGCATCACGACCTTACAATTGCTGCGCTTATGAAAAACATGCAGATCATCATTATAACAACTTGATTCTGAATTCTGTAGAAAAGAATCTCAATGAGTCCATCTCAGAACTCTACAAGATTAAGAGGACAAAGAACTCCAGATCCTACTCAGAATCCCAATACAGAAAACTAATTCCATTCCATTAACCAAATCTCTACCACTTCCTGCAATTTCAGTCTAATAAAGCCACTGCTCCATGGACTTAGTTAAACAATTCCAAGTGAAGAAACCCCATCTCTTCACTCTCAGTTTCCAACAACCCACATCACTTTCTATTCACTTCCACTCTATATAACAACAAAGCACTTCCTGTTCACAGTCAATAATTCCAAAGCAACAAACCCCCTCACATTCATTTAGATTGTAGAAATTCCAGTGCATTAAATCGTTTCTCATTTTCTCCAATGGGGTGTAGAATACTCATAAGGCAGTCTTCCTGTTCACTCCTACAAAGTGAAATTTCAAATTTATATATAAATATTCTCCCGTTGCATAGATTTTAATGATCAGCCTCTAAATACTGTGAATCTACCATCAGAAATGTTTAAAGATGTCACTACATTCTCAGAACTTCTTCAAAATATATTGGACCTGCATGTTCTGCAGCTGATGTTTTGGTTAAATTATTGAGTGAACAATTTATCAACTTGTTTGCATTACAGATCTTTTAAAACATTCTGTTTTTGTCTTCTGGAAGGTTCCATGAATAATTGCAGTTCAAACACAAAATACATTAGCCATTTCTTTTCTGTTTTAGGATTTGAACGGACTGAAAACCAAAGCCATTAACTTTGCAGGTTCCAATAGCTGCTTCGACATGGCTCACGGTCAGTTCCAAGTGGAAGGTCAGAAACTTATCTGCAATCAAAGACTTTTAAATTAATTTGTTAAAGTTGAAACAATCATGGATTTGGATCCTGTGCTTTCTTTTCACAAAACATGACTGCACAGGAAGCACAAAAATAGAAGGATCAATCCAAAGAAAGAAAGCAAGTGATTATAACAAAGTGAAAATAATGTTTACTTGGAGACAGCTGGGTGAAATTTTGACTTGAATTCTTGTTCCTATTGGTGAAATGTTGATAACACTGAGCAAGCCTATTTTGTTTGGTCTCTCATTGGTTGCCTTAATACTGCTGTGTGGTGCTGACATCTGCATTCCCCTATACCTGCTAAAGACTCCCCACGGCTCGTATTTACACAATGTGGCTCCTCTCTGCTTTAGCAACTTCCTGCTTGAAGCCAGACTCAAACCAGTGAAGTACTGAAGACAGAAGGAAAGACCTGTTGCACTCTGCAGGACCTTGTTTCCACGGTTTCCACTTCATGCAGACTCGGGACTGCTTGTAGCTCCTGCAGGCTTCTTCTTTGTGCGCAACTTGACACTCTTCGATTGTGGCTGAAAAGAGAGACATTAAAAGGCAACTAATTACATCTTTTGCTTTAGAAGTAACTCACATATAACCACCTTATCCCCACTAGCAGAAGAAAGATTCACACTACATCATTGCGTCCCTATAATGCTTATTATTTCTTCATGGGACAGAGGCATTGTTAACCCAGCCAGTGATTTTTGCCCAATCCTTAATAACTAATGACCCGCTGGGCCATTTCAGAGCGCGGTTAAGAGTCAACCATACTGCTATGGGACTGTCATCACAGTAGGCCATACCAGGGAAAGATGGAAGATTTTGTTTCCTAAAGGATTTTCAGACTGTACTGTCCATTACTGGCCACAGCACTATGTTCAGGCTGGGTGAAATTAACCAATGGTTATTAATGCAAATCATAAATAGTCAAAGACCCAGCACTGATCCCAGTGACACCCCCCTACTTAATTTTTTCCAAGTTGAAAGTGGCTCATTTCGCCTGACTCCCCGTAGGATTAATTAAGTTAAAGGGTAAGACATGGCAGGACAGCTCCCAAACATAGTCTGCTCCTCTTGCATGATTTGGGCAGCTGGGTACGTTTCCAATGCCCGGGACCTACACGTGGGCAAGAATTGTCTGCAGCTGGAGCTCCTGGAAGCTGGAGTTTCAGAGTTGGAGCGGCACCTGGGGGCACTATGGAGCATCCACGAGGTGGAGAGTGTCGTGGACAGCAAGGATAGGGACGTGGTCACACCACAGACTCAGACTCCACAGGCAGTAAGGGAATGGGTGAGCACTAGGCAGAGCAGGGGGTCTACACAGGCAGTGCAGGAGGGCTACACAGGCAGAGCTGGAGGGCTGCACAGGCAGAGCAGGGGGGCTACACAGGCAGTGCAGGAGGGCTACACAGGCAGAGCAGGGGGGGTACACAGGCAGAGCTGGAGGGCTACACAGGCAGAGCTGGAGGGCTACACAGGCAGAGCTGGAGGGCTACACAGGCAGAGCTGGAGGGCTACACAGGCAGAGCAGGGGGGCTACACAGGCAGAGCAGGAGGGCTACACAGGCAGTGCAGGAGGGCTACACAGGCAGAGCAGGGGGGCTACACAGGCAGAGCTGGAGGGCTACACAGGCAGAGCTGGAGGGCTACACAGGCAGAGCAGGAGGGCTACACAGGCAGTGCAGGAGGGCTACACAGGCAGAGCAGGGGGGCTACACAGGCAGAGCAGGGGGGCTACACAGGCAGTGCAGGGGGGCTACACAGGCAGAGCAGGAGGGCTACACAGGCAGTGCAGGGGGGCTACACAGGCAGAGCAGGGGGGCTACACAGGCAGAGCAGGGGGGCTACACAGGCAGAGCAGGAGGGCTACACAGGCAGAGCAGGAGGGCTACACAGGCAGAGCAGGGGGTCTACACAGGCAGAGCTGGAGGGCTACACAGGCAGAGCAGGGGGGCTACACAGGCAGAGCTGGAGGGCTACACAGGCAGAGCAGGGGGTCTACACAGGCAGTGCAGGGGGGCTACACAGGCAGTGCAGGGGGGCTACACAGGCAGAGCAGGATATTGTTGAGGGGAATAGCCTCTCAGGGGTTAACAGCAGTAGCCAAATTCATGGCACCGTGGTTGGCTCTGCTGCAGAGGGAGGGAGAAATAGATATGGAAATGCTCTGGTTCCCACCTCGGGCGACTGTCTGTGTGGAGTTTGTACATTCTCCCCGTGTCTGCGTGGGTTTCCTCCAGGTGCTCCAGTTTCCTCCCACAGTCCAAAGATGTGCAGGTCAGGTGAACTGGCCACATTAAATTGTTCATAGTGTTCAGGGTGTTAGTCACAGGGAAATGGGTCTGGGTGGATTACTCTTCGGAGGGTCAGTGTGGACTTGTTGGGTGGAAGGGACCGTTTCCACACTGTAGGGAGACTAATCTAATCTAATCTTATAGTGAATTCAATCATAAGGGGAATAGATAGGTGTTTCTGTGGCTGCAAACAAGAGTCCAGGACGGTGTGCTGCCTCCTGGTGCGAGGGTCCTGGATGTCTCAGAGTGGTTGCAGGACATTCTGGAGGGGAAGGGTGAACAGCCAATGGTCATGGTACACGTTGGTACTAATAATGTCAGTTAAAAACAAAAGGATGAGGTCCTAAAAGCAGAATATAGGGAACTAGGAGGAAAGTTGAAAAGCAGGACCTCAAAGGTAGTTATCTCAGGATTACTATCAGTGCCACGAGCTAGTCAGTGTAGAAACAGCAGGATATACAGGACGAACACATGGATAAAAAGATGATGTTGGGGGAGGGTTTCAGATTCATAGGGCATTGGGACCTGTACAAACTGGATGGGTTACACCTGGGCAGGACTAGGTCTGATATCCGGGGTTGGGGGGAGTCACTTGGTAGAGTGGTAGGGGAAGAGTTTAAGCTAGTGTGGCAGAGGATAGGAGCCAGAGGAGTAGGGCAGTAGATGCAGAAATTGGGGGAGAAGTAGAAACCAAGGCAAACTTTACTGCGAACAAGACCAGACAGGGAAACGCAGCTGAAAAGAACAGGGGAGGTGGTCAGAAATACATGTGTTTCAATGTGCAGGGGAGGTCATGCCTCTCTAACTTGACTGAGTGTTTTGAGGAGATGACAAAGATGATTGATGAGGGAAAAGTGGTCGATGTGGTCCATATGGCCTTCAGTAAAGCTTTTGACAAGGTCCCTCATGGCAGACTGGTACAAAAGGTGATGTCACATGGTATCAGGTGAGCTGGTAAGATGGATACAGAACTGGCTTCATCATAGGAGACAGATGGTAGCAGTGGAAGGATATTTTTTGGAATGGAGAGTTGTGACAATGGGTGTTTCACAGGGATCAGTGCTGGGACCTCTACTGTTCGTGGTCTACATGAATGATTTGGAGGAAACATAGTTGATCTAATTAGTAAATTTGATACAAAGATGAGTGAAGTTGCAGATAGTGAGGACGATTGTCAGAGCATACAGCAGGTTATAAGTCAGTTGGGGGCATGGGCAGAAAAATGGCAGATGGGGTTTAATCCAGAGAAATGGGAGATGGTACATTTTTGAAAGGTCAAGGAAAGATAGAAATTATACAGTGAATGGCAGAACCATTAGCAGTATGGCATGCAGAAGGATCAGGATGTGCAGGTTCAAAGATCATTGAAGGTGGCAGTGCAGGTAGATAAGGTGTAAAAAAGGTCTATGGCACACTTACCTTCATTGAAAGGGGCATTGATTATAAGGATAGACAGATTATAGAACTTTGGTTAGGATACACTTGGAATATTGCGGACAGTTCTGGTCACCATACTACCAGAAGGATGTAGATGCTTTGAAGAGGGTACACAAAAGGTTTACCAGGATGTTGCCTGGTCTGGGGGATTTTAGCGATGAAGAAAGGGTGGAAAGGGGTCACAGGTGCGGGGATGGGGGTGAAGAGTATAAAAGAGATGTGCGAGGCAGGTTTTTCACACAGAAGCACCCGAATGAATACATGAATAGGAGGGGAATAGAGGAGTATGAATCCTGTAAGTGAAGACAGTTTTAGTGTGGAAGGGAAAAATCTGTCAGCATAGGGCCGAAGGGCTTGTTCCTGTGCTGCACTGTTCTTTGTTCTTGTTCGAGATCATCCTCCTCCGTAACACTGCCAACACCAGAAGCTCTTAACTTGCATGTCCAAACTTTTTACATGACACTTTATCAAATACCTTTTGGAAATCCAAATACACCACATCTACAGGTTCCCCTTTATCTATGGAACTTTGGCCAACTACAACTAATGCATTCACTATCACTCCAGCCAAGTCTTTTACAATCCTCAAAAAGGCCATTAGGTCCAGAGAACTCATCAGCCTTTTGCTACTTGAGTTTTCCAATGGCTTTTTTCCCCTGAAAATAGTGACTGCTCTAAGCTCGTCCCTCCTTTCCCCATTGTGATTTTCTCCTCTTCTTGGGATGTTTTTGGCGTCTTCTCCTGTGACGATAGATACAAACTACATAGAACATAGAAAAGTACAGCACAGAACAGGCCCTTCGACCCATGATGTTGTGCCAAGGATTAATCCTAATGTAAGATAAAATAACCTAACCTATGCACCCCTCAATTCACTGCTATCCATGTGCATGTCCAGCAGTCGCTTTAATGTCCCTAATGACTCTGTTTCCACCACCACCATTCCATGCATTCACAACTCTCTGTGTGAAGAACCTACCTCTGACGTCCCCTCTATACCTTCCTCCTAACACCTCAAAACTATGACCCCTTGTGCCAGTCAATCCTGCCCTGAGGAAAAGTCTCTGGCTATTGACTCTATCCATGTCTCTCATTACCTTGTACATCTCGATCAGGTCACCTCTGTTCCTCTTTCTCTCCAGAGAGAAAAGTCTGAGCTTAGTCAACCTCTCTTCGTAAGACAAGCCCTCAATCCAGGCAGCATCCTGGTAAAACTTGTTTGCACCCTCTCCAAAGCTTCCATATCTTTCCTATCGTCCAAAGCCTCAGCCATTTTCTTCTTTCCCACTGTTAATTCCACAATTTGATTTAAAAGTGCTCCTGTTTTCTAATGTAGGCCCTCGCTGGTCACACTTCACTACCAGAACGGCACTTTTCATGCTACATATCTTACTGGTAACCCACGGAGACCAAGATAACTGGATCATTTCCATCCCACTCTAGTCCTGCAGAGACATCCTTAACCTTGGCACTGTGCAGATACCACCACCTTCTGGACTCTCACTCTTGTCCCTGTATCTAAGCAGGGCAGAGGATGCCTGCTACTGGCCCTTGTTAACCCAATCCATCTATTCATCGACTTGTTACCCATGCATCATCGTGACCAATAATTTTGTTGTCTCTTCAAAGAATTTTAGTAGCTAAGCTTGCTATCAAATGTTGCTTTGAAATCTGTATTTTTCTTGGAATACTATATTCACTTCTGGTCTCCAGGATGTGGCCGGGGTTGGAGAGTTTGAGCTATAGGCAGACGCTGAAAAGGCTGGGGCTGTTTTCCCTGGAGCATCAGAGGCTGAGGGGTGACCTTATAGAGGTTTGTAAAATCATGAGGAGCATGGATAAGGTGAATAGACAAGGTGTTTTTTCTGAGTGGGGTAGTCCAGAATTAGAGGGTATAGGTTGAAGGTGAGAGGGGAAAGATTTAAAGAGACCTAAGGGGCAACTTTTTCACACAGAGGGTGGTGCGTGTATGGAACGAGCTGCCAGAGGAAGTGGTGGAGGCTGGTACAATGACAACATTCAAAAGGCAGCTGGATAGGTATATGAATAGAAAAGGTTTAGAGGGGTATGGGCCAAGTTCTGGCAAAAGGGACTAGATTAATTTAGGATACCTGGTCATCATGGATGAGTTCGACCAGAGTATCTTTTCTGTGCTACATCTCTATGACTCTGCATTACTTAAGTATCCATTGAGAGCAGACTGGAGGTCACCTTTGGAAATGGAGGTTAGAGATCAACAGAAATCAAGTTTGATGGGGTTGGAGGATATTGGGCACCAGGAGCACTGAGTCTGTGCTAGAAATCCTCTGTGAAGTAAAGGAGTAGGAGCAATGGAATTGCAGACACTGACCAGTGCAGATATTAATAGTGCTCTGGATAGGCAGTGAGTAAAGGGACTAAGGTGAACAAACACAGGATACCTCTGAACGTTGCAGCTTCTGTTTAGGAGCTTTAAGGCTCTGGGTGCGTTTCGGCACTTTCTCCACATCGTCATCCAACTGCTCAGGTTTCACATCCGGCTGCTCTCCCTCGGACCTGGGGGCTTGGGTGCTCCTTACCTCTTCCCCTGAAGGAAGCCAGTGTGTGTCTGAGAAACAGCAAGGCAAGAAAAGACAGGGTGAGAGTCAAAAGCAATAGTTAGTAAGAGGATACTCCGTAAAGATATTTCTTCTCAAAACAGTGCTGACACATCAGGAGCGTAATTTTCAAATAAATGGAGACAACTATCTCACAGAAAATGGGCTATTTCAAACACCTTTTATATTGTATATTTTCATCATGGCAAGTGCCTTTGGGTTTTGGTCAGTTGGAGGTAATATGATGTGTAAATAATTAATACAGCTCTCTGATTCATGCCTTGACACTGACACCCCTTTATTGATCATTATTCAAATAATCAGATTATAACCAAAAAATAAACTAGCTGCATTGGTATCATAATCAAATATTTCTGTCCAATGATTAAAAACAAAATTAAAAACACTGTCTTTTATCTCTGCAATAAAATGTCAGTAATATCTGGACTTGAAAGTGATTCAATCTACGCTGAGTGTTGTATCACAGAATACCTGCAATGTGGAAACAGGCCATTTGACCCATCGTGAAGGGAATCCTGAGGGACAGGATGTATATGTATTTAGAAAGGCAAGGACTGATTAAGGATAGTCAGCATGGCTTTGTGCATAGGAAATCGTGTCTCACAAAGTTGATTGAGTTTTTTGAAGAAGTATCAAAGAGGGTTGATGAGGGCACAGCGGTAGATGTGATCTATATGGACTTCAGTAAGGCTGCTTGACCTGCTGTGCTTTTCCAGCAACACATTTTCAGCTCTGATCTCCAGCATCTGCAGTCCTTACTTTCTCAGTGAAGAGGATTACCTCAGATTACAACAGGATCTGGACCAGATGGGCCAATGGGCTGAGAAGTGGCAGATGGAATTTAATTCAGATAACTGCGAGGTGCTGCATTTTGGGAAAGCAAATCTTAGCAGGACTTATACACTTAATGGTAAGGTCCTAGGGAGTGTTGCTGAACAAAGAGGTTCATAGGTCCTTGAAAGTAGAGTCGCAGGTAGATAGGATAGTGAAGAAGGCGTTTGGTTTGCTTTCCTTTATTGGTCAGAGTATTGAGTACAGGAGTTGGGAGGTCATGTTGCGGCTGTACAGGACATTGGTTAGGCCACTGTTGGAATATTGCATGCAATTCTGGTCTCCTTCCTATGAGAAAGATGTTGTGAAACTTGAAAGGATTCAGAAAAGATTTATAGGATGTTGCCAGGGTTGGAGGATCTGAGCTATAGGGAGAGGCTGAACAAGCTGGGGCTGTTTTCCCCGGAGCGTCGGAGGCTGAGGGGTGACCTTATAGAGGTTTACAAAATTATGAGGGGCATGGATAGGGTAAATAGGAAAAGTCTTTTCCCTGGGGTTGGAGAGTCCAGAACTAGAGGACATAGGTTTAGGGTGAGAGGGGAAAGATATAAAAGAGACCTAAGGGGCAACTTTTTCACGCAGAGAGTGGTACGTGTATGGAATGAGCTGCCAGAGCAAGTGGTGGAGGCTGGTACAATTGCAACATTTAAGAGGCATCTGGATGGGTATATGAATAGGAAGGGTTTGGAGGGATATGGGCCGAGTGCTGGCTGGTGGGACTAGATTGGGTTGGGTTGGGTTGGCATGGACGAGTTGGACCGAAGGGTCTGTTTCCATGCTGTACATCTCTGAGTCTATAACTCTATGTCCACACCGACCCTCCAAAAGAAAATCGCACCCAGATCCACCCCCTACCTTATCCCTGTACCCCTGCATCTCCCATGGCTAACCCACCTAGCCTGCACTTCCCTGGACACTAAGGGGCAATTTAGCCTGGCCAATCCACCCTAACCAGCACATCTTTCGACTGTGGGAGAAAACTGGAGCAAACCCAAAGACAGACAGTCACCTGAGGGTGGAATCGAACCCGGGACCCTGGGGTGCTGTGAGGCAGCAGTGCCAACCACCATGCCACCCCACCATATCTTCCTGAGATGTAATGGGGTGCAGCATAAATTAAGGCTCTCTTACAACAATTTCTCCTATTGTAACTGCTAAAATGGATAATTCATTATATTAAAAATTCGACATTCAATTCTTCCATTTTGGTAATTCTCATCATAAATATCATGGACACTGCACTTACACATTGGCGCAACAAGAATAAAATAACCTCATTATTGCTTTCAGGTCAGAAAAAATCCTTGTTGTTACCCATCTCATCATGAGAAATGATTAATACACAGCAGAGGTGTCACTGTAATCAGTCGGGGATGCATGCCTTTTATATCAGGTTGCCAGCTTATAAAGACACCCCTTTGCCAGTTCCCTTCTATTTGTAATAAAGCGGTTTGGCTAGACATGGTTTGAATGGAATGATCAGTGTGTGCAATAAATGCAGGCTGAATGGAGAGAGTAGAACTTACAGTCAATTCCCAGTATGAGGCACGAAAGAGGAAAAAACAACAAGAGTTAAAACGTTGGAGATGAAGCAGAAACTCCTGGAGAACACCTTAATGTTTCAGGGAATTAGGTGTTCCACTTGCTTTGTGAAGGAACATTATTAAGTCATTCATTTGGAATACATATGTATAATTTCAACAATTTCTGACAGAAACCTTTGACACTGCACTTCCCCATCATATGTATTCTTTAATAATGTACTAAATTATGAACAAGATCTGATTTTGCTAGAAGCTTCATTAACCCCGGTTGTGCTGGGGTGGGTAATTAGGCAAATCTCCTTGTGATTCACTGAATTCCAGTGGGCAATACATCTCTGAATAGGCCTGCAGTACAAAGTAATGCTGGAAGCCAGACACTGGTAATACAGAAAACAAACATTTCGCACCATCTCCTTCCCCTAATTATAATTAATTCTTGTTTAAATATATCAAGGGCAACTGAGGTGACCTGGGAAGGGCAGCTCCTATGCAACATTGTGTCATATCTTGTTCAGATTATGCTCAGTAGCTGGTGGAAGCAAGGGGAAGACTTTAAGCCAGTGCCTACAGATTGTCAGCTGAATCAGTCAGTCACAAAACTATCTAATAATGAAGTTCTATTGCTGCACATTAACACGTGAATGACCCAATAACTTTTGAGTGCATGCGGGGTCTATGATAGTGCATATTCTCCACTTCTCCTGCCTATTCCAGTCCAAACTGAAAATCTGGACCTTTGTCCTTTTAAATATTCAAATCCATCCCATTTGCACCTTAATAACTGGCTCAACTTCATCCCAAGCACCCTTGATACAATTGAACCACTAACCTGCTTCTGACAGACAACACAGCACGCTCTGTTTTCATGCAATGAATCGACTGTTATCATGAACTGCCAACTCGCTTCCTTTATCCAGAGGCTCCTGGCACAGGCTAGTGCACAATGTTCACTGCACGTCTGCCTCAGTCATCATTAACTGAGCAGGCACCACAGAGAGAGGCAGCCAATGAATGATGGGGAAGGCAGGGCTTATCTTCATTCTGACTCATGAAGAGCCGAACTAATGGCTCTCTGGTTACTTAATGAAAAGAGGACATTAACATTCCACACACGTGCACGCACGGGGACACACACACACACACACACACACACACACCTTTAGCTCACTGAAGCCAGTATCTTTCTTACTCATGTTTATTCAGTTAATGTAATAGCCCATGCAATGCTGAGGCAGAGCAATAACAGAGCACAGCAGAACTCGTGTTGAACTATCTTAACTGAGTTACAATTAAATGCAGCCCCTGATCTCCCAGGATCACCTCCACCAGTAGATGTTGTTTAAAACTCTGTTATCGAAAACTCTTCACACAGATGAAATTATACTCGGGTTCATCTTGATAATATGTGATAGTGTGAACTAGATGATAGGGGCCTCTTGCTGTCTCCTGATTTCATGGGATTGACAATAAAAATGGCAAGGTATAAATCAGAGAGGCAATGTGCTTCCAGTCAATTTATACAATTCCACAGATGACGAAAATTTCCAAATATTATTTAAATAAGATGAATAATGCTCTCAACCAGGAGTATGTAACATGTTTAACAATGTCAGCTTGTAGTTCAAGGAGACATCTTCAGAACGTATTCACCAAGTGAATAATTGTCACTATTACCATTGATAATGCCTGCATGGAAACAAGGTACTGGAAATCTGGAAATAGAAGCAGCAAATGCTGAAAGTACTCAGCAGTTCAAGGAGTATTTCCAGACAGAGAAACAGAAGCAGAACCTTTGATCCATTCAGGGATGGGATTGAGCTGAATGGGTGCTAAAGACAGCACTACTGCCTGGGGCACCAGGGTCACATTGCCGTTCTGTCTACCAATAATTTTCTTCTATTTGGGAAAACTGTGACCCTGGAACTCGCCTGATTTGGGAATGAACATAGAACATAGAACAATACAGCACAGAACAGGCCATTCGGCCCACGATGTTGTGCCGAACATTTGTCCTAGCTTAAGCACCCATCCATGTACCTATCCAATTGCCACTTAAAGGTCACCAATGATTCTGACTCTACCACTCCCACAGGCAGCGCATTCCATGCCCCCACCACTCTCTGGGTAAAGAACCTACCCCTGACATCTCCCCTATACCTTCCACCCTTCACCTTAAATTTATGTCCCCTTGTAACACTCTGTTGTACCCGGGGAAAAAGTTTCTGACTGTCTACTCTATCTATTCCTCTGATCATCTTATAAACCTCTACCAAGTCACGCCTCATCCTTCGCCGTTCCAATGAGAAAAGGCCTAGCACACTCAACCTATCCTCGTACAACCTATTCTCCATTCCAGGCAACATCCTGGTAAATCTTCTCTGCACCCTCTCCAAAGCTTCCACATCTTTCCTAAAGTGAGGCGACCAGAACTGTACATAATACTCCAAATGTGGCCTAACCAAAGTCCTGTACAGCTGCAACATCACTTCATTCTCTTGAATTCAATCCCTCTGCTAATGAACGCTAATACACCAGAGGCCTTCTTACAAGCTCTATCCACCTGAGTAGCAACTTTCAAAGATCTATGAACATAGACCCCAAGATCCCTCTGCTTCTCCACCTTACTAGGAACCCTACTTTTAACCCTGTATTCCGCATTCTTATTTGTCCTTCCAAAATGGACAACCTCACACTTGACAGGGTTGAACTCCATCTGCCACTCCTCAGCCCAGCTCTGCATCATATCTAAGTCCCTTTGCAGCCGACAACAGCCCTCCTCACTATCCACAACTCCACCAATCTTCGTATCATCTGCAAATTTACTGACCCACCCTTTGACTCCCTCTTCCAAGTCATTAATAAAAATTACAAACAGCAGAGGACCCAGAACTGATCCCTGCGGAACTCCACTTGTAACTGGGCTCCAGGCTGAATATTTACCATCTACCACCACTCTCTGACTTCGACCGGTTAGCCAGTTCTCTATCCAACTGGCCAAACTTCCCACTATCCCATGCCTCCTGACTTTCCGCATAAGCCTACCATGGGGAACCTTATCAAATGCCTTACTAAAATCCATGTACACTACATCCACTGCTCTACCCTCATCCACATGCTTGGTCACCTCCTCAAAGAATTCAATAAGACTTGTAAGGCAAGACCTACCCCTCACAAATCCATGCTGGCTGTCCCTAATCAAGCAGTGTCTTTCCAGATACTCATAAATCCTATCCCTCAGTATCCTTTCCATTACTTTGCCTACCACCGAAGTAAGACTAACTGGCCTGTAATTCCCGGGGTTATCCCTATTCCCTTTTTTGAACAGGGGCACAACATTCGCTACTCTCCAGTCCCCTGGTACCACCCCCGTTGACAGTGAAGACGAAAAGATCATTGCCAACAGTTCTGCAATTTCCTCTCTTGCTTCCCACATAATCCTAGGATATATCCCGTCAGGTCTGGGGGACTTGTCTATCAACTTATGAGATCAACTAATGTTAACCGTCTCATTGTCAGCAGTCAAGTGTTTTGGTGGAGTGTGCAGTCTGAATGCTGGGACATGGACAGTTTTGGTAGTTGGAGATGACAATGCAGCAGGGGGCCATAGCTGGATAACAAGTAGGTTCATCAGAGGGAGCACAGCTACAAACGCACTGAGCCATCAGCACACCCTTGCCACCGAGTGGCTCAAGCTGCTGGAGGTGTATCTGCTGGGACAGTGTAGGGGGTTGTGACCTACCTGAAGGGCTTTTGCCCAAAACATCGATTTTCCTGGTCCTCGGATGCTGCCTGACCTGCTGTGCTTTTCCAGCACCACTCTAATCTAGACTCTAATCTCCAGCATCTGCAGCACCCACTTTTACCTACCTAATATCTTCAGGACATAAGTGGAAAGGCTAGGGTTCCAGAGAGCACCTGAGCAAACTAAGGTAACACTGGTCTTTGGAGGACAATTCTCAGATGTTTCCTGCAGTTACGAAGGGGATTAAGATCCTGAGGAGTAGAGACAGCCCTGGGCACAAGGAGGACCAATAAGAGGAAGGAGAGGCAGGAATGCACATGCTCAGTACTGGGGGGATAGTTGAAGTTGGAACTCTGTGTACATGTCAGAGAGCCTTTCACCTCTTCAGGAAGCAGTGATAAGAGTATAGTCCCCATGTGGGCCGAAGGGCCTGTTTCCACACTGTAGGGAATCTAATCATAGTTCATTAATACACACTGCACCATCATTTATCAGCACACTTTGGGAGTGAGCAGGAAAGCAATTGTTGGCTTTCTTGGTTTACTGACCCACGGAATAATGTGAACGGTAAAGTGATTTCTCCCACCTACCAGGATCATTGATCATTTCAGGAATGTTGCCAATAGATGTTCTCATGAGGGGGTCAGCACTCCGCAGATGGATAGAGTCTTCGTCTCTGAGCAATGTCAGATCCTGCATGCTGAAGCTCCGCAGCTTATCCGACAGCACACCCTGACCCTGAGCCAACAAAGCAGATAGGTATCAGATCAGCAAGGACGAGATCTGACAGCAACCCCACAATTAACCGGTAACGACAAAACCAGGAGTCACCCTCCTCATTACGGGAAGAGCCCTAGGATCCAGCTCACTTGAACTCAAAGGACAAGTTGATCACTGTATAATGCAAATCAACTCTCAAGGCATGGCTGTTTGTATGCGGTGAAGTTCCTTTATTAGAATTAGAAAGAAAAAGTTTTCAATGATCGAGAAGAGCATCTTGTTACACATGACAGATCAAAGAGATGCACAGGCGACTGTAGGAAAGGCAGGGCCTTCATCAGCTCACCTCAATACACACCATCCTCAGAGGCACATCACACTACACACTGTATACAATACATACTGTACACACACTGGGTACACTGTCTCCACTGCACACCATATACACTGCACTGTACACACTGTATACACTACACACTGTACAAACTCCGGGCATGCTGTAGCTACTGCACACTGTATACACTACACACTCTGGGCACACTGTACCCACTTCATACACTACACACTGTACCCTGTGCACACTTTATACACTAAACACTGTACACACACCAGGCACACTACACCCAGTGCACACTGTATACACTACAACTGTACACACACTGGACATGCTGTAGTTGCTGCACATTCTATATACTACATACTGTTTCGTATGCACACTGCATACACACTGGGCACACTACACCCACTGCACACTGTACACACTATACACTGTACCCACTGAACATTGTATACACTATACACTGTACCCAGTGCACACTGTATACATCACACACTGTACACACACCAGGCACACTGCACCCACTGTACACTCTTCACAGAGTCACACTGGTCATAGGGTCACACTGTTGGATGGTTCAAAGCTACAAGATACCTTGTGCCTCCAGGGAGAGGCAAATGTTGATCAAGGTAGTAATTTTCCCCTTCTCTTGCTGGATCCACAATGCCTGGCTGTCACATGGGGCAGGCAGGGGAGGGTGTTGGTGTTTGAGGAGGCACCTCCTTCCCTCTGCTGTGTGAGATTGGTAACTTCCTGGGTCTCTTGGTGAGATATGAATTAGCTGTCAGCTACCCCAAAGCTTCTTCTCTGGTTTGGACCAGGCAAGAGCTTCCCAAAATCCCTCAATCCACAATCCCACAATCCCTCAATCCCTGTCCATGCAGCCAGTGAGAGCGGGAGGGAGGGGAGGGGAGGGGGACCCAGAGCCGGGAGAATGTACACAGGCAAAGGGGAACCTGGGCAGGAACCCCAACTCCATTTGGTTTCACCGTCTCGGGGAGCCTCCTTTGGGCTAAACAAATGCACAATAACCTTCGGCTGACTCTAATGCAGAAGGGTCACAGTCAGCAGTGCATCAATCCTGGAAACCATGGACCAGGCCAAACAGGCATTTCCACTTCAACACTGACCAAAGGGAGAGATACTGATTCTCCTTGGAGACCTCAATGCCAGGTGTGGGAAGGACCTAAATCCCGGAAAGGCGGGATTCAGCAAGGAAGGCAAATACAAATTGAGTCCTCCTCCTGACAAAACAACAAGAGCATGGCCTGGTCATTCAAGACACCGGTTTCCATCAAAAGAGATAGGTAAAGGCGATCAGATTGTGTTTATTTACATCAACATAGTGAGTGCAGCAAAGAGGGAATGCAGGCCATCAGTCAACAGGAGCTGAGTGAAGCCTGAGAAAGGACACAGTATCCAACAGCTAAGCAATGTTACAGCCCAGCAATGTTGGCAACAATAAGGTTAGCCAGTATTTCACAATACGTTTGTGGGCGGCACGGTGGCACAGTGGTTAGCACAGTGCCAGAGATCCGGGTTCAATTCCCACCTCAGGCGACTGACTGTGTGGAGTTTGCACATTCTCCCCGTGTCTGCGTGGGTTCCCTCCGGTTTCCTCTCACAGTCTAAAGATGTGCAGGTTAGGTGAATTGGCCATGCTAAATTGCCCGTAGTGTTAGGTGAAATGGTAAATGTAGGGGAATGGGTCTGGGTGGGTTGCGCTTCGACAGGTCGGTGTGGACTTGTTGGGCTGAAGGGCCTGTTTCCACACTGTATAGTAATCTAATCTAATAAATAAAAAGTTAGTGGGAAATTATGCACCAAGCAGTCCTCAGAGTGTGAAAGGGTTACATTCTGGAGTCTGTAAGTCAATTTGTATGCAAGTCAGAACACAATGCAGGACAATATAAAAGAGTCATTAATAAATGCAGGAAATGTCAGCTCTTTAAAACGACATCTCTGGATGAGATTGTGTTTATAACTGCAGCGTTGTCAAATGTTTGGGAAGTGGGCACCCCCTGCATATTACCATGTTTGCGCTCATCTTGCCTCACCATAAGTTAAACTGTTAAGAGCTGACAAACAATGCTTGTGAATTCATACCCATGACCCCAAAACAATTTATTTCTGCCACTTGGAAGTGAAGTCACATTCCGTTTTGGGATTACAGGTCAAAGACCAGCCTTTCAATTAGCTGCATGATGCAAACTAAGTTGGTCACATGAAAGATGTAAACATGCATCTGTCTTGAAAATTCCAATGTCTGCACACAGGGGAACAAGAGAGAAACCTAAATGACAGGAGGCTTGGTCAGACTGAGTTGGAGAGTTTGTCCACAATGCGCAATGGCTTGAAAGGACAGAGAAAGCGATCCTGTGTAAAGCTTGATTGAGGGTTAAAGCTGGTACAACTCATTTACAATCATTCCCTTATTCACTAGGCTCTCACTCACTCACTGACCCATACCCATTCTGGCACACCACCGTAACATACATCACCTGAAGCGTTGGAAGAGGTGGTTTGTAGCCAATGTCACCTGGCAAAGGACCAGTGCTCCAAAAGCTTGTGATTTCAAATAAACCTGTTGGACTATAACTGGGTGTCATGTGACTTCCAACTTTGTGCACCCCAGTCCAAAACCAGCACCCCCACATTAATTCCAACAGACAGCGAAAGGTGATGGAAATAGGAGTTTCAACTTCCTACAAGTCAGTCTTGCTGTCTGTCTTATTTGAATAGCTCAAGCAAAATAGTTCATTGCCCTTATCTTGTAATCTAAAGTTCAGCTCATTTTAGTTCATTCACTGAATCTGACTCTAAAATTCATTAAATGCTGCATTGATTTAGTTCTTAAATAAACCCAGAATTTCCACCTCAATCACTGTATTCCACATATTGGTAACCCCTTTGTATGATGTTAAAAATCACACAACACCAGATTATAGTTCAACAGGTTTAATTGGAAGCACTAGCTTTCGGAGCGCTGCTCCTTCATCAGGTGGTTGGATGATGAAGATCTTCTCAAAATGAGCCCTAAATGTTGTCTTTTACTGGTTCAAACTGGTGAATCCTCCCACCTACTCTCAAATCTAATCAGAAGTATTTTTAGAGACAGCATGTAAAAGATCAACCTTACCAATCTCTAGTGTCATTTTGTGGTTGATGACCATTAAGCCTTGGATTTCTTTATATTACGAAGAGGCTTTAAGTTAAATTCAGCTTAGTGTAGGTTTAAAATGCAGGCACCAGAAACGATTTTGGGAATGTGGATCAGAATCTGGTGTTGTACAGCCAATCCATGTCTTAAAGACTGATGTGGGAGAAGTGGGTTCCAGTTTGTGGTCACTGGTGCCAATCCTGGTCATTATACTATTGGAATGGTCCTCATTGGGATTATTCTGGGATCTGATTTGATTTTAATTTGATTTCATTTATTGTCACAGGTACCTGAGTACAGTGAAAAGCTTTGTTTTGCAAGCAGTACAAGCAGACCATAACAAACAAGGACATACAGATCATAGGATGCTTAGACACCGCGAGGTACACAAGGTTACACTGCACAGGAGGGGCACAAAACAAGATCAACATTAGGTTTGAAATCAGAGAGGTCCACTCAGTATCTAATAACAGCGGGGAAGAAGCTGTTCTTGAACCTGCTGGTGCATGTGTCCAAGCTTCTATGGTTAAACAGGAACTGGTAAACATATGGATTTCCAAAAGGCAGCATTCTAGAAAATAAAAGCTCATGTTGTAAGAGATAACATACTCACATGGATAGAAGATTAGCTGGCTGACAGAAAACAGGCAGTTTTATTAATGGGTCTTCATCTGGTTGGCAGGATTTGACAGGTAGAGTATCGCAGGGGTCTGTGCTGGGGTGTCAACAATTTACAATGTACATCAATGGCTTAGTTGAGGGGTACAAAGGCATAGTCACTAACTGCACAACGACACCTAGATAGGTTGGATCGTGTCTTGTGAAGAAAACATAAGGAAATTGCAGATGGATATGGATAAGTTAATAAGTGGGGAAAAAGTATGGCAAACAGATTTAAAGGTGGGAGAATAGGAAATTGCCCAGTTTGGCAGGAGGAATGAAAAAGTCATGTATTACTTAAATAGAGGCAACTTTGGGAATTAGATGTTTTTGTGCATGAGTCAGTAAGTGTTAGCGTGCAACTACATTTCATAATCAAGGAGGCTGTAGAGACGCAGTCCTTCATTACGAGGGGAATGGAACACAGAAGGAAAGATAAAAACTGATAGAACTGTATATGCTGGAAATCAGAATCCCCATCTGGCCTTGAATAACATCCTTGCTTTCATAGAAATTGCTGGAAAAGCTCAGCAAGTCTGGCAGCATCTGAGAAAGCAGAGTCAATGTTTGAACAGTTCTGAGGAAAGGTCACCAGACCCGAAACATTCACTCCGATTTCTCTCCACACATGCTGCCAGACCTGCTGAGCTTTTCCAGCAATCTCTATAAAAGTAAGGATGTCACGCTTCCAAGTATACAAGGCCGGATGGGGAATCTGGTGTGGAACTTGGTGTGACTTGGCATAGCCCCAGTGCCATCCCTCTGTTGGAGACAGCAGTGAACACTTTCTGTGAGAATAGTCAGAATTCATTTTGCCCAAAACGTTGATTTTCCTGCTCCTCAGATGCTGCCTGACCTGCTGTGCTTTTCCAGCACCACTCTAATTTAGACTCTGATTTCCAGCATCTGCAGTCCTCACTTTTGCCTAGAATTCAATTGTCCCCAGCTGTCAGAGTTTGGGAGATTCTGCAAGAAGCCTCAAGGCAAAAGTGGTGCCCACCAATGAACGGAAACAATTCCCAGGTGAAGTGAAGTTTCACTTACTTTCGCTGCTGCTGTCACTGCAGCGTTGGCAGCGAGATTGAGTCCGCGTTTCCCAAACCGCATCATTGTTTCATAGCTGCGGTCTCTGGCTTGGCTGATGTACTCGTCAATTTCCTACAGGAGCAGACAGAAAAGGGCAGGTTAAGAGGAAGCTGGAAAATCAGCCAGTTCAAATCTGCAACTCAGAGTGAAGGAAGGTAATGCAGGCTGGCTGCAGAAATAGCAGCGGTTAATGGTTTGTGGGTATCAAGGCTCATGCACTGACCTCCAGCACAGCAAAAGATCATAAATCACTCACAGCAGAATCCTGTTTTCAGCAGACCTCCAAGTCATCATTATGGATATATTTCTGAGGAAAGTATTGTTCACAGTGCCTGACTTGTAATTTTCTAAGGTTGGAACTACAGTCAATGGTTTGGAGAGGTATAGATACACAACACCTTCCTATCCAGTAGAGGGGGATTCACTAGTATAGCCACATGTAGGATTGGAAAATGGAAGTTTACCATTTTAATTTACAACATTCTTAATGACCATCAAAGAGTAGCACTTAGAGAAATCCCCAACCTATCCCCCTTCTCAGTTATAGAGTCATACAGCATGGAAACAGGCCCTTCAACCCAACTCATCCATGCTGACCAGGTTTCCCAAATTGAATTAGTCCCATCTGCCGGCATTTGGCCCACAATTCTCTAAATCTTTACAATAGAATATCATTTCGATAAAGGTTAATTAAAAATAAAGATGTCCCCAAACTTCTTAAGGGGGAATGACAGGCATACTGGTGCCTAAAATCCCTGATTGTAAAAAAACTGCACTCGATAATAACATTAAGGGACTTCTCATACAGTGATGCACTACATTTTATATTGACCTGTATCATTCCTCAATACAGTCTGTAAAGACTATTGTTTTTTATTTCTCTGTATGAAATGAGAAAAGAACAGTTTTAAAAATTGAGGATTAGAAACTAGAAGCAGGAGCAGGTCATTTAGCCTGTCAAACCTGGTCTGCCATTCAATATGATCACCAGAGGATTGCTCTGAAAGCAAGGAATCCAATACTCATTGCAAGCATTGTTTACTCAGCTATTAATCGAATTATAGTTTGCAGACGAACTGAAGCCAAGGGGTGTATACAAATTGAGCTTTGACAAGCAACAAGCAGCTGATTGGTCTGTGGTCTGGTGACCAGTTATCAATGACAAAGCTCTTCTGCCTTCCAACATTTGTGATTGGTTCTCAGGTAGCTGAGCAGCTAGGAACTGGGGATAAGAGACAGAGAAGGGATCAGCTCGCCACCAACTCAGGAGCTCTGTTTGTTCTCTGAAGCAAAACCTTCTTTGCAGCATATTAAAAAAAAGTTTCCTTCCCATTTGTTGTGAACGGTTACTTTTAACAAATCAAAGCCTTTTCTAAAGGTGGGAACTAAACCTCCATGTCTCCTGTAAACCACCGTAAGAAGTATGTCTGTAAAGTAGCTTTTGACAATTGTCTCAGCAACCCTGTGAACAGGAATCACTGAACTGGTTTCTCAGTCTTTATTTCTATCCAAATAACTTCTGGTTTTTTTCATGTTTCTGTATGTGTGAGAGAGTGTGTGATAGTGTGTGAGAGAGTGTGAGAGAGTGTGTGAAAGAGTGTGTGAAAGAGTGTGTGAGAAAGAGTGTGAGAGAGTGTGTGATAGTGTACGCATGCATTTATGTGTGAGAGAATATGTGTGTTTGAGTGTGTGTATGTTTATATTTGTATGTATAAGTGCGTGTGTTTACATGTGAGAGTGTATATGTGTGTGTGTGGCAATGTGTGTTTGTTTATACTTGTATGTGTGTATAATGCGAGTTCACAACAGGATGAGAGTTTTAATTAGTAAAATTACATGTCAACAGGTCATTAATGTTTACCTGTAGCTAGAATCTAATTACTTGGAATAAATAGTTATTCTTGGTTAGTGCAGAAGGCTGGTCTCTGTGTTGTGTTAACCTGGGTCTGGAAATCACATAAGTTGGGAAATCTTTGTGCACTTTTAAAAATCTTTAATGTTTGTAATGACTCCAGGAATAGCAGGGCTTCATTTCCACCATGCTATCCCAGTGAGGAGTGGCAAGTCTGAACTGAACTGGACCCCAGGCCTTGATAAAGACAGACTGCTCCATCTGAAATGCTCTTTTGCTGGCATTGAAGAGCAGAGAATAGATGATTCATCGATTGCAAACAAGCCAAACGGTGGTGGTGATGATGTCGGACATGTGTATTTACTCCAGAAAACCAGGATCTGCTGCAACTATATCTTAAAGATTTGAGTTAAGCTAATGAAAGGCTTTAACAACATTAGTGCAAATCTTCATAACATCTCCAGACCAAGGAGGGCCACTCTACAAATAAATCACTTTCAGCAAAGAAGCTCACTAGCCAGCAACTGCTGAAGATGAAGAACTTCACATGTTGGCCCTTTATACATTGCACATTAGATCCTTGTATGATTTATACCACGTGGATGCTGGGTGAAACTGAATGATGAGATATGAAATTACAATGAATGATATCAGTCAATGCTACATTATTCCATAAAATATCCATGGAATGCTGAAAGCTTGGTCTTCCTCTTCAGGTGAGGCAACAGTAAAGGAGAAAGCCAAGATGGATCAGCGGTACCTTCTCTTTGCTGGACAAGGTTGGGTGAACAAACTTTCTGTAGAGAACGCTGGATCCTTTCGTGTAAGGGGATAGCAGCCAGATAACAAAAGCTATCTTCAACTCAAAGTAAAATGGAAACCTATGGGAACACAAGAGGAAGATGATTGAGCACAGCGAGAGTCAATGACTGTCCCCAAAACTGTTCAAACCTTTGAATCCACCTTCAACAGGAGCCAGTGATAGGCACCACATGTCACTGAACAGAACACTTCCGGAATCGTGTTGTTTCAATGTCAGTTTGAGATCCAGCACTTCCTGACTTTTAAAAATCTATTATTATAGCATTTGTATCTCACCCACATCAACTTGCTTTCTGGAGTAAGTGAACCTACTCTCAGATGGGAGCAGCTCGGATGAAGAGCCATCTGGACTCAAAACTCCATGGATGCCGCCTGACCCACTGTGATCTCCAACATGTGTTTTTAGTTTCAGGGAACTATTTCACATCCAGTGGTTTAGAACAAGGGGACAACTGGTGAAAATGAAACTCAGAGTGATAGAAGGAAAAACGCCTTTTTAAAATATGACAATCAACGGGCTTGTAGATGCCAAAACACAAATTTCTTAGACTCATTTGAGGTTCAATTGTAGCATCTTGTGAGGAATTCCAGGTGGTTTATGGAGGTGGATGAGATACATTGCATCCCACATGTCAATCTACCTCTCATCCATTACCAAACCAATCTTTTAGTTGATATGGATGAAGGATGTGGGGGTGGGGGGGGGGGGGGGGGGGGGGGGGGGGGGGGGGGTGCGCAGACTCAGGGACAGGCTAATTAGAAATCAGAGAGGAAACTGCACTCCCAGCTTTATCCCTTAATGGGACCTGGTTAATTGATTGAGCAATATTGTTTGCATATTGAGTCGAGAAGCAGTCATGTTATGATACATTTTCTGTACTCACCATGACAGGATGATATCTGTGAGGGTCTCTGCTGTTGTAAAAAAGGCAAACACAATCCAGTACATCATCCATTTCACCTGAAAGAGAGACCAAAGTATCAATGACTAGTAAACAGGCCATGCAGGAACACCACACTGCAGTGTTAATTTGCTGAATCAGTAGGAAGTACAGTTGAAGAGTAATTCTTATCCGATGGTACGCTTAGATTGTGAGGAGTTTTTGATCTGCTTAACAAAAGAGGGACTCTTAAGACAGTTATAATGGAATAAAATTGCAATAAGCTGGTCTCCACAAAGTGCACAATCTGGAATGAAACAAAGAACTGTGGATGCTGGAGATCTGAAACAAAAGCAGAAGCTGCTGGAGAAACTCAGCAGGTTTGAACAAAGAACAACATAGCACAGGAACAGGCGCTTCGGCCCTCCAAGCCTGCGCTGACACATTTTGCCCTTCCATATTAAAACTGTCTTCACTTACAGGATCCATACCCATCTATTCCCTTCCTATTCATGTCTTATGTTTGGAAGCATCTATGGAGAGAAAACAACATTAACATTTTGAATTCAGAGACCCTTTTTCAAAACTGGGAGATCCAGTTCAGTTTGGACTCTTTCTTCACTCCTCACTAGAATAGCACACTGGAAATTAAACCTTGTTAATCCCAGAGTAATCTACAAATAATTTTCTCCTGCTAATTTAAACACAGATTTTAAATTTAACAAACATACATTACTTCGTGACACTGAAAATGAATGTTAGAATTGCACGTGGCTCAGTGGTTAGCACTACCATCTTACAGCACCAGGAACCCAGGTTCAATTCCAGCCTTGGGTGACTATCTATATGGAGTTTGCACATTCTCCCCATGGGGGTGCTCTGATTTCCTCCCACAGTCCAACAATGTCTAGGTTAGGCTGGATTGGCCATGCTAAATTGCTCCATTGTGTCTAGGGATATTCAGGCTAGGTGAGCTAGGTATGGGGATAAGGGAAATGGGTCTGGATGGACTGCCCTTCAGAGGGGCAGTGTGGACTCGATGGAATGAATGGCCTGGTTCTGCACTATAGAAATTTCTGAATAGGTTTGTTTTAAAAAAAAAATCCTCAACAGACAAAGATTCCAACAAACCACAGCTGACCCTGGCCTCAGTAAAGTCTTTGATATGTTAACACTAACATGTAGTACTGGCTTGATGCCACTAGATGTCCTAAATTTGACTTCAACTCCATGAAGATGTGAGCAAACAATAAAATGGACAGGTCGGTGACACTGCCTGAGTCAGCCTTTCCCATTCCCATTGTTGTTCTGCCCCTCGGGTACACCCACAGCTATTGTATTGGGTTCATAATCCCCATTCTATTAAGCATTGTGAAGGTCATTCAAGCCTTTTCTGGGGCTTTGAATTTCAGTAACGAAATCCTTGAATAATTTCATAGCATTAAAGACGTATCACAAATTCAATCTTGGGGACATAAACAACCACAACAATGTTCTAAGAAAATACGAACCTTCGTCCTTCTAGATGGAGCAAACTCAGTACAAACTCTTGAATAGCAACTAGGCATTTCACCCCAACCTGTTTACATAGCTGTGACCTCTCAGCTCAAAAAGGCTGCACTGGTCAGTCTCTCCTTTGGTGATGAACACGTACATTTAACAGGTGGCTGTGCATATGTGTGAGTGTGTGCGTGTGTGCATGTGTGTATATGTATTGCGTGTGTTGTTGGTGGGTTTGTCTGATGTGCGTGTATATATGGTGACTGCATGTGCCTATATGTAGTGTATGGGATTGTGAGTACAGTATATGGTGTGTGCATGTGCCTGAGTGTATGTGTATGAGATTGGGTGTGAGAGGGTGAGTATATGGTGTTGTTGGGAACTTGGTGCGATAGATTAATGCGACTAACTGCATAGTTACTGATGCCGAGTGTGTCAGTACCCAACATGATGAATGCCAATTCCCAGGCACCATCCTATACCTTACCCACTTAACCCTTGACCACAACATCTTCACCTTCAACAACCAGCTTTTCATCCAGACACACGGAACAGCCATGGGGATAAAATCTGCACCCCAGTACATCAACATTTTCATGCACAAGTTCAAGCAAGACTTAATGCAGGAACAAATTACTGCAGAGGCTGGAATCTGTACTGAAAACAACAAATGCTGGGCAACACAGGGGGTCAGGCAGCATCCATGGAGAGAGAGTGAGCTAACGTTTCGAGTAGAGTCATTGAGACATGCAACATTAGCTTGCTCTCTCTCCATGGATGCTTCTTGACCTGCTGTAATCGCCACCATTTGTAGCTTTCGAGCAAGACTTCTTTGTTGCGCAGGATTTCCGACCAGCTATACACCAGATACATTGACGATATTTTCTTCCTTTGGACTCACGGTGAGGAATCACTGAAATGACTACACGCTGACATCAACAAATTTTTTAAAATCCAATTTACCTGACAAAGGAGCAGTGCTCCGAAAGCTTGTGATTTCAAATGAACATGTTCGACCTTAACCTGATGTCATGTGACTTCTGCCTTTGTATAATTACTGGCTGGGGCAAAGACCCAGTGGGGAGGCCCGGATACTGGAGGAAGGAGCGACCAACATGGTGTACAGGAGTGGATAGGGATCTGCAGCCTTGTGGAAAAACTATCACACTCAACCGGATCACATTCAGGGGCGAAAAATAATTAACTTCAGCGGCTGTAGGGGAACTCAACCTCAGGAAAAGACATTAATTCTGTCTTGGGAATGTATTTACTTTAGAACAAAATAGCAAAACCAAAGCACACTCTCTCATCGATATTTTGCCCTGTTGTTGGAGATCACTAGCTCCTGGGATAAAAACAATGCCAGGTTGAAGACAGTGGATCATTCTGGACCATTCACGTTTAATCATTGATCTGGATCAAATTCACCAACTTTAACTGTGGCATCTCTCAATTTGTACATCAGTTTTCTCTGACGCAGGAGAGAAACGTTATTGGTCCCTGTGCCCAATCAGGACCCACTGGTTCTAAATGGAAGGTGCAAGTGTATGTGTCTCTCCATGATTAATCCAACTGAGCTGAGATACTTGTCTATAGTCAATCTATCTGCTGGCATTCACACGGTGGCTCAGTGGCTAGCACTGTTGCCTCACAGCGGCAGGGACCTGGGTTCAATTCCCACCTCGAGCAACTGTCTTCCCGTGTCTGTGTAGGTTTCCTCCAGGTGCTCCAGTTTCCTCCCACTGTCCAAAGATGTGCAGGTCAGGTGAATTGGCTGTACTGAATTGCCCATAGTGTTCAGGGGTGTGTGGGCTAGCTGGTGAGCCATGGGAAATGCTGGGTTATTGGGTGGGTCTGAGTGGGATGCTCTTCAGAGGACTGGTGCAGACTTGATGGGCTGAATGGCACCGCTGGGGTTCTATGACTCTATGTGGGGAACAGCCAAATGGTAAAGCTCTAGACTGCCGTGACATCTTTTACATGACACCCAACTGTTGGTTTCTACCTTCATGACAAGACAAAGAACGATTGGATTTTACAGCCCAATCGGAATCCATAACCGGAATCAACTGTTAGCCAAGAAAAATAAAGAACAATTAAGTGCTTCCTCTCTCCATGATACATGGCATTGAACTTTGCAGACACCTGCCCTGTGGTTTCTCTGGATACCAACATCAGGGAATTGAGCTAAAAGAGCACTATTTTGCTCAGTTTTATGTCACCTGATTGGTTGCATGATGGAGAAAATGGAAACATCCCAAAATAATTCAGGAGCACACAGTTTCCTTTCACATGCTTGTATAAAAGAGTTTCTGCACGTTGTGTGTGCTGCTGTTATCACATTGAAGGAGAGCCAGAGAATGGTGAAAGAGCAAGACTGGAAATAGAAACGTCAATCTCGCAAAAAAAAAGAACTACGAGCATTGGCACAATCTCAGTCTGGAAGGGGACACTGGGGTCCTGTGTTTCAGCAAGCCCACACTCTTGGGAGTTTTGCTTTCTAGTGACTCAACTGGGGATTCTTAAAATATGTTGAGTGGCAACTTGCACATTGTAACTTCTGGAATGAACTGCACTTGTGAACAATGGAGTACCCAAAGTTCTCCGGCCCCGGAGTATCTCCAGAATAGATTTGATTTCCCATTGTGGGGACAGGAGTATCACTTTATGCTGGCAAACACGAGTGTATTTATTCCCAGTCAAACAGAGGAGGGTTACGAGTATTCCTGTTAATGGAAGGAATTTCTTGCACCTTGTTTCTGGACAAGATCTACACCTTCATTTGGAGTTTTGAAACAAAGTGAGAATGTCTGATTAGCTATTCTTGTCTGATCAATGACAAAGAGGAGGCAGGTGGATAATTGAACATTGGGCAATTGAGGTGTATGAGGGAGGAAAGAGGAGTGGAGGCCTGGGACAGGTCAGCCATGGAAGGGTAGGTCAGGATCTTCAGGACGATTTCCTCTGTTCTTCTATTCTCCTATTTCTAATGGAAACCCATTAAATCATCTTATGACTCATTACTCCCTGGGGCCCCGTTTCACTTTCAGAAAGGTGGTTTATCTATGGCTCATGAAGTCAAATCCCACTTCCCCCAATCAGGACCTCCAATGTCTTGTTTGATTCTGCAATGGGCCTGTCCTTGGCAGAGACAGCAGCCCTTGCTGACTGCTATTGGTCAGCTCAGGGAGCTGGTGTGTGTGTGTGTGTGTGTGTGTGTGTGTGTGTGTGTGTGTGTGTGTGTGTGTGTGTGTGTGTGTGTGTGTGTGTGTGTGTGTGTGTAAGTGAGAGAGACATAATATTCAATACGTTGAGAGTCACAGAGTCATACTGCACCGAAATTGACCCTTCGGTCCGACTCGTCCAAATATCCTAAACTAATCTAGACCCATTTGCCAGCAGTTGGCCTATATCCCTCAAGCCCTTCCTATATGGATGGATACATGAAGAGGAAGGATTTAGAGGGATATGGTATGGGTGCTGGCAAATGGCACTAGATTAGGTTCAGATATCTGGTCGCATGGACACGTTGGACTGAAGGGTCTGTTTCTGTGTTGTACATTTCTATGACTCTGACTCTATTCTCCTATACCCAGCCTTTTAAATGTTGTAATTGTACCAGCCTCCACCACTTCATACACGCACCACCTCTATGTGAAAACATCATCCCTTAGGTCTCTTTTATATCTGTCTCCTCTCACCCTAAACCTATGCCCTCCAGTTCTGGACTCCCCCACCCCAGGGAAAATACTTTGTCTATTTATCCTATCCATGCCCCTCATTATTTTATAAACCTCTATAAGGTCACCCCTCAGCCTCCGACGCTCCAGAGAAAACATCCCCAGCCTGTTCAGCCTCTCCCTATAGCTCAAACCCTCCAACCCTGGCAACATCCTTGTAAATCTTTTCTGAACCCTTTCAAGTTTCACAACATCCTTCCGATGGGAAGGAGACCAGAATTGAACACAATATTCCAGAAGCCATGATCTAGAATGGGAATAGGTTTAGGGGACTGAATACTCACCACCACAGTCCAGTCTAACCATGGGAAGCAAACTCCATGGGTTCCCTCCTCAACCCCCAACTACTGTAACAACTGCGCTCCTACCAGCTTCTGGTAAAGCTCTAGATCTTTCAGGTTTGTAACAGGTTCTTGCAATTCTACAGTGTGGAAGCAGGCCACTCAGCCCATCGTGTCCACATTGAGCCTCCTAAGAGCATCCCACCCAGTCCTACCAGACCATCCCCCTTCCCCTTTGCTAATCCACTTAACCTGAACATCCCTGGACACCATGGGACAATTTAGCATGGCCAATCCACCCTAACCTACACATCATTGGACTGTGGGAAGAAACCCACGCAGACACGGGGAGAATGTGCCAACTCCACACAGTCACCTGAGGCTGGAATCGAACACGGGTCCCTGGTGCTGTAAGGCAGCAAAGCTAACCACTGAGCCACTGTACCGCCCATTTGAATAGATTAAGTCACTGAAAAATCATTCAAAACAAAAATAATGTAGGGCAAAGGCACAAGACAGAAAGGAAAAGACCAAAATGAAGATACTTGGGAGCAAGTGAGAAGACAAGCAATCAGTTTGGGATAGGTGAGGGAGTCTGAAGAAGGCAGTATGATGGAATGGTCGTGTGGAATTGAATAGAGATGAGGAGAAAAAAAAACACAAGGCAGAAATTAAGTCAGTTCAAACCTAACAATACGGCGTACTTAAACATGCAAATTTCTCGATTTATCCTCACTGACTAAATCAGTTTTCCTTCACTGCCTCTTATCATCAGAATGGAAAGATATGATCATTATATTACAACTCGTCTGCTGGCATTAGTTACCTGGTGCTTTTACGTCAGAGAATTTTAAAATATCTCCTGAAGAGTGAGAATTCCTCCTTGAAACAGATGTTAAAAAGTTCAGTGGTTGATAAGACCTTACCTAATAAGGGGTGTCAGAGACTAGACTCCGTTTTAGAGAAATTAGAATAATAGTCAAATCAAGCATTGACCAGCAAAACAAAGTTGACACTTTATGCAGACATATAGCACATTGATACGGTGGCTCAGTGGTTAGTATTGCTATCTCACGGCGCTAGGGACTCCAGGTTCGATCCCAGCCTTGGGTGACTGTCTGTGTGGAGTTTGCATGTTCTCCCTGTGTCTGTGTGGGTTTCCTCCACAGTCCTAAAGATCCTGTTTTCCCTGGAGTGTCAAAGGCTGAGGGGTGACCTTGTAGAGGTTTATAAAATCATGAGGGGCATAGGTAGGATAAATAGATGAAGTCTTTTCCCCTGGGGTGGGGAGTCCAGAACTCAAGGGACATAGGTTTAGGGTGAGGGGGGAAAGATATAAAAGAGACCTAAGGGGCAACTTTTTCACGCAGAGGGTGGTGCGTGTATGGAATGAGCTGCCAGTGGGGGTGGTGGAGGCTGGTACAATTACAGCATTTAATTGTATCACATATCCATATATGTGAATAGGAAGGGTTTGGAGGGATATGGGCCGGGTGCTGGCAGGTGGGACTAGATTGGGTTGGGATATCTGGTCAGCATGGACGAGTTGGACCGAAGGGTCTGTTTCCGTGCTGTACATCTCTATGACTCTGTGTGTAGCTAAGGTGAATTGGCCATAGTGTTCAGGGGTGTATACATTAGATGCATTAGTAAGGAGTAAATGTAGGAGAATGGGTCTGGGTGGGTTATTTTTCGGAGGGTCAGTGTGGACTTGTTGGACTGAAGGGCCTTTTTCCACACTGTAGAGCTTCTACTCTATATTCTATTATTTTCCACAGTGAGCTATTTGAATTGCAAATGATTGAGATCTACAGAGAAAACGAGGAGGCAATGGCCTAGTGGTAAATTAAGGCTGAGACCCAGGTGTTGTCCTGGGAGCCCAGGTTTGAATCCCGTCATACCAGATTATGGAATTTGAATTCAATTTTTTTAAAAATCTGGAATTAAGAGTCTAATGATGACCATGAATCCCTTGCCGATTGCGCTACAATTTTAGCATTCTTTAGCTTTATCCTCACAGTATGGCCGCATCATGATTATGCTTTGGGTCTGAACGATCCAGATGAATAGTGTGGGGGTGGTGATGACCGAGTGGTGTTCACTAGATGACTGTTAACCAGAGATGCAGGGAGGTTCCTGCGTTCGAATCCTGCTGCGGCAGATGGTGAAATCTGAATTCACTAAAATTCTGAAATTAAGAGTCTAATGATGGCCGTAAACTGTTTGCCAATTGTTCAGAAAAGCCCACCTGGTTCATTAACGTCCTTTAAGGAAGGAAACAGCCATCCTTACCTGGTGTGGCCTACATGTGACTCCAGACCCACAGCAATGTGATTGACTCTTAACTGCCCTCTGGGTAATTAGGGATGGGCAATAAATGCTGGCCTAACCAGTGACACCCTCATCCCATGAATGAATAAAAGAAATTGTAGCTTGCATATCAAACATTTGATCTGAACCTTCATTCAGTGCTGCTTTAGAGTTATAGAGAAATATTAACATTTTGTCTTTGGACTTGGTAAACCTGTGGCTGGTTAACTCTTTTCGAAGTTGTACTGAGTCCAAGACAGTGGAAGTACATCATAGATGGATGCAACTTTGCCCTCTATCTGGTCTTTCTTGCTTCTTACTCTCTGGCCTAACCATACACCCACAGTAGGATTCTGAATAAGGAGATGGGACTTCTGTTCTTAAGTTCTTAAGCAAAACCAATTCCAACTTAATCCTGTAAATGACAAAATTACTCACATATTCCTTCACATTTTTCGTTTTGACTGCCTTGTAGGAGGAATAGGCTGGGTACAGGGTGCCAAATATTAACCTGTGGGAACACAAACGGCAACATTAGTGGATAAAGAGAGACATGAAGATTCAGAAAATGATAGTTGGTAAGAAGGTGGGTGAGCAGGATTCAAATCAGCAGGTCATTGGGTACTGTTTAATAACTGACATATGAATGAAATGACAAAGACAAGATGTTGTACTGTTAATGAGAACAAATTGCCAGGTTACCCTGAACTGGAAGATATATCTTTGAGCCATAATGAAAGAGCAGGTCGATGGTGAGAAATCTCTGCTCGCTCTCTAAAGGAACAATTCATCTCATGCTACTCCACCACCTTCTCTCCCTGTAGTCCTGCACATTTTCAGATAATGATCCAATTTCCTATTGAAGGCCTCAATTGATCCAGCATCCACCACAATCTCGGGCAATGAGGAAAAGGATTTTCCTCATGTCACCATAGCTCTCTTTATGTCAATTATCTTAAATCTGCATCCTTTTGTTCTCAACCTTTTCACCAATGGGAACAGTTTCTTCCTATCAACTCTGTGTATACCCTTCAAGGTTCTGCCTATCTCTCTCAAATCTCTTTGACCTTCTCCTCTCCATGGAAGGTATTCAAATTTCTCTTATCGACATATGTATCTGAAGTTCTTGATGGCACCCTTATGAATCTTGCCCAGACTCTGCAATTCCATCATTTCCTTCCTAAAATTGGTGCCTCAAATACTCCAGTTGAAGTTCAACCAGGTTTTTTACAAATTTACCATGGATTCCTTGCTTTTGTTTTTAAAGCTTCTGTTAGTAAAGCTGAGGACACTTTATGCCAAATAAATAGATTCTCCATTTCAATGACGTATGTTATGACAATGACTCAGTATATTACACATAGTCAGAAAGGAGAGATCCCATCCAGAGAGACACAGTCAGAGTGAGTATATAGTTAGGGGACTTTGGAGGCAGCACAGAAAAGCAAGATTTGTCCTTTCTCCATTTTAAAAGCTTAAGATTCAGTAGTCCAGTACAAGGATAAGAGCTAGCATAGGAAAACTGATTTAGTTCCAGAGAATAAATTGAGAAACTTACATATCGTGATGTTAGTTTTCAACATTTCTGTCCAGTGGTCTTTCCTTCCTCATCTTTATTCAATTCCATTTGACCATTCTATCATACTCCCTTGCCTAGCCCAAACTGATTGCTCATCTTCCCGTTTCCCATTACCTTCCCTTTGTTCTTTTTCTTTCTATCCTATACCTTTGCCCAACACTCTTTCTTTTGAATGAGTTTGCAGCATCTGATCCTAACTCGTTCCCTCTACTCAGCTAATTTGGAGGGCCTTTTCCGATAGAGAGTTGGAAGGTGAAGGATCTGAGTGGGTAGATTTGAGGAACCGCAAAGGAGAAAAGACTCTGATGGGAATTGTGTACAGGCCTCCTAGCAGGAGTCAGGGTGTGGGGAAGGAAATAAATCAGGAGGTAGTGCCTCTCTTATACACCTTTACTATTACAATAATCATGGGGGACTTCAAAATGCAGATGCACTGGGAAAATCAGGTTGGTAACAGATTTGAATAAAAGGAATTCGTGGAATGACTGCAAGATGTTTTTTTTGGTGGCAGAGCTCACCAGAGAACAGGCAATTCTGGATTTGGTGATGTGTAATGAGTCCGACTTGATTAGAGAGCACAAGGTGAAGGAATCCACAAGGGGTAGTGATCATGCTATGATCAAATTCACCCTGCAGTTTGAGAGGGAATGTGGATGTTTTTCCAGGGTTTTGGCCTGGCCACAGTGAAAGAACGTTGATTTTCCATTCCAAGTGTAAGTGGTAGCATTGCAGTAAGTATCACTGGATTGATGATCCAGACTCCGGGTTCATGTTGTGGGGACATGGGCTTGATGTGGATGATGGAAATTGAATGTGATAAATTCTGGAATCTAATGGTGACCATGTACCCATTGTCGATTGTAACAAAAGTAATCTGATTGTCTGTTTGATGTCCTTCAGTGACAGCTCATTTCAGAGCTCACTGTGCCCTCTACAACTGGAATAGACTGTAGAGCTGGGAGAGCAACCTTGGTCTTCGGAGGAGGAGCACTACCATCAGTAGGACACAGTGATGCAGCATTGCGTGTGAGAAACCATCTCAGACCTCATGGGCATTCAGGTGCCAGTCAATGTTAGCTGGGTACAGTTAGCTCTCACTGATTGTAAATTGTTGTCACTCGAAAGGCAGGCAGTCCCTGCTTGCTCCTAGAAACAAATGCAATTCTTTTTGTTGCTTGTTTTTATGGTCACCTTTGTTGGTGTGCAAGAAAAGTTAACATTTCCAATAGGCTTTGTTACCTTCCACAGGAAGAAGCAAGAAGATGTTACATTGGCAGGGACAGACTGTCTCACCCTGCACTATGAAAGGACAGCTCCCGGCTGTGATCTGGTTCACAGTGGGCTGGTAAACACTGTGCCGGGACGAAGAATCCCAGGAGGTCCCAGCACTTTGGAATATTGCAGCATGATCCGCAGAACTAGGATAAAGGTGGGACTCTGACTCGGAGGTGTTCAGTCATGATCCCATGGACAGTAGCTTTGCACAAGTGGCTCCTCAGCCCAGCACATACCCCCCCCCCCCCCCCCCAAGAGAACAGCATGAGAAAATCCGCGAAGGATTGTGGGAGAGAGGCCATCCATGACGTTCCCTGAAATGGACTCTAAGTCATAGTTATACAGCACAGAAATAGACCCTTCGGTTCAATTTGTCCATGCTGGCCACATATCCTAAATTAATCTAGTCCCATTTGGACCATATCCCTTCCGATTCATATATCCATCCAGATGCCTTTTAAGTGCTGTAATTGTACCAGCCTCCACCACTTCCTCTGGCAGCTCATTCCATGCACGTACCACCCTCTGTCAGAAAAGGTTTTCTCTTTAGATTCCTTAGATGTATCACTACCTGGTATGGCAACTGTACCATTCAATATCGGAGACGGTTACACAGAGTGGTGAACTCGGCCCAGACAATCATAAAGGCCAACCTCCCATCGATAGAATCCATCTACCAGGCCCGCTGTCAAGGAAAGGCCGCCAGCATTCTCAAAGATCCATCCCACCCTGGCAATGTTTTTCTACAACCTCTACCATCGGGGAGAAGGTACAGAAACCTGAACACATGCACCAGCTGGTTTCGAAACAGTTTCTATCCTACTGTTGTTAGAATACTGAATGGACTCACAAACTCTTAACATTCGCCTGTACCTGTGTTTTTGTTTTTGCCGCTGTTTCCCTATTATTTACTTATCGATGTTACTTAACTCTGTGATCTGTCTGTATTGCTCACAAAACAAAACTTTTCACTGTGCCTCGGTACATGTGACAATCAATTCAATTCAATTCGCCCTAAAGCTATGCCATCTAGCTTTGGACTCCCCTATCCTGGGAAAGAAACCTGGTCTGTTTATCCCATCCATGTCTCATGATTTTATAAACCTCTATAAGGTCATCCCTCAGCCTCCAGGGAAAACAGCCCAGCCTGTTCAGCCTCTCCCTATCGCTCATACCCTCCAAGCCCCAGCAACACCCTTGTAAATTTTTTCTGAGCCCTTTCAAGTTTCACAAAATTCTTCCTATAGCAGGGATATCAGAATTGAACGCAATATTCCAAACGTGCCCTAACTAATGTCCTGTATAGCCGCAACATGACCTCCCAACTCCTCTCCTTAGCCAATCACTGGTAAAGTTCAGCACATAAAAGGGATAAGTGTGTGGGCAAAGATATGGCAACTGGAGTGTAATGTGAGGAACTGTAAGTGTCACTTTCGTACAAAAGGCAACAAGAAAGACAGCATCTTCACTAAATGCTGAGAGGTTTGTGACAGTGCTGTCACTTTAAGAGGTTATTTTGTCCTGGGTTGTTGTTGTTTTTTTATTTGAAGGGAGGTTGTGAAACAGAGATACCAAACTGGCTACTAAAGACCTCTTGAGCAAACAGTTTGGGAGGTCCTGGGTATTTTTTTTGAAACAGCCTGATGGGTGTGGGCAACTCTCTCAGATTAGGATTCCTGGGTTTTGGTTTCTCAGTAACATCTGACACTATTGGGGTCGCAGCAGAGTTAAACGCTTCAGTGAATGTCTCCTGGCTGCTACTCTCTCGCTGAAATCTCTTGACTTTTTTTTCCCTCCTGCACTGGAGAAGAACTGAATGTTAGAACCTGTATCTGAATTTGCCTTTTTGCCAAGGGGTGTGCTTGTGTGATGTTACTGTATATAGGAACAGTTAATAGATACAATAGCTATTCCTAATTAAGTTTTTCAATAGTTAATTTACTCTAAATTCCTCTTTCTTTTGGTTGTATTTTAACTGCAGTGTTTAAACAATGTGTTTTGCTTCATGTCGAGTAATTTGACCAGTCACATTGTACAGACACTCTATGTTCACCTTTAAAATAGGACAAAGCTCGGGTCTACGTTCCCTTCTTATTTTAAGGGGGGTCTGATCTGGTTCAGACCAGGATTCAGTGCTCATCTACAAGGATCTGGCTGTTCTCATGTATGACTCGCAGACACTGCAAGTAATTCAGAAATAGCAGAATATTATAATTTATTGTGGGAGGAATTAGATACAAATATATGGAGGCTTTGCTTCAATTATACTGAGCGCTGGCAAGACCACATCTGCAGTACTGTGCCTGGTACTGGCCCCCTTATTTATAGATGGATACACACGTTGGATGCAGTTCAGAGAACGTTTATTAGCCTAATTCCTGGTGTTAGTTTTATGAGGAAAAGTCAGACAGGCTAGACTTGCATCCACTACAGTTTAGAGTTGTCTGGAAGAATAAGAGGCGATTTGATTGTTTTGGATTCAGTTTCCAAATTGAATTGAATTAGCGTAATTGTCACATGCACTGAAATGAGCACAAGGAAAAGTTTTACAAGTCACCACATTACAAAACCATCCTTGGTACAAAAGTAAGCTTCTACTTTGGCACAATTTATTATTTTACTGTTTGGAGTCTTTGGGGTAACATTTTAGTTAATTAGCACATTAATCACTCTGTGTAATAAATAAAACACATGTGTGGATACTGTTTGTTCAAAGACACAGCTTTTGTAAATTAAACTTCAAATTTTCCTTCCTGGGCAAATGGTTTTAAAAAGTCAGCAACGTGACCAGGTATCAGGTCAATCTTGAATATCCCTGAAGCAGGCACTGTACAAACTGAATTAAGGCAGAAAATAGAATCATAGAATCCCTACAGGACAGAAACTGGCCATTCGGCCCAACAAGTCCACACCAACCCCCTGAAGAGTAACCCCACAGACCTACTCCCCCACCCCTCTACACTTCCCCTGACTAATGCACCTAACCCACACATCCCTGAACACTGGGCAATTTAACATGGCCTACTCACCCTAACCTGCACATCTTTGGACTATGGGAGGAAACCAGAGCACCCAGAAGAAACCCATGCAGACACTGGGAGAACATGCAATCTCCATACAGAGTGGGATTGAACCTGGGTCTTTGGTGCTGTGAGGCAGCAGTGTTAACTTCACCTGATTTATCTTGACAAAGAGGAAATGCTCAACAGAAATTTGATTTGATTTATTATTGTCACATGTACCGAGGGACAGTGAAAAATTTTGTTTTGTGTGCAGTATAGCCAGAACATACCCCACAATGCATGAGGAAACACCAATGTTACTAAATCTCTTATTTGCCACTGAATTTAATATGGTTAATACACTGAAATTATAAAATAAAAACCAAAAAAACTGTGAAACAGAAATTGCTGGGAAAGCTCAGCATGTCTGGCAGCATCTGTGGAGAGAAATTAGTTAATGTTTCGGGTCCAGTGACTCTTGCTCAGAATTTAGATGCCTCTCCACTATAAATATAGGTTGTGTAACATTCTAATGAGGGGAGGCACTTAGAACATAGAACATAGAAAAGTACAGCACAGCACAGGCCCTTTGACCCAAGATGTTGTGCCGAGGTTTAATCTTAATGTAAAAAATAATAACTTAACCTATGCACCCCTTAACTCACTGCTCTCCATGTGCCATTTTGATTGTTTGTATCGCTAAAGAATCTGACCCAATGAAATGTAAAGCTCCAGCCAAAATGATGCTGGGATCAGATATTTATTTCCCACAGTGCCCCATGACAACATGCTGATGGTGGAGCTGGCTTCAGACTCTCACGCCTCAGCTATTCAGCTATTCATTGTTTGTTATGCAAATGCGATGGATCGTTCGGAAAGACAGAGGAATGTGTGCCACACTTTGCTCGAAAATCACCGACTGACAGCAGCAGGGGAGGATGGAATCCTGGCTCACAACTTGTTTTGAATCCAGGCATTGTCAGGTGGTATTAAGCTGCCTGCTCCATTCCCTCAGCTTCCCTGCTATTAGCATAGCAACCAGAAAATGATAATAATGTCTGATGACAGGAAATGGGTTTTAAACAGATACCTTTTTTAATTCATTCATTTTGTGGCACATTGCCCATAAAGGCTGGGCCCAGCATTTATTTCCCGTCCCTCGTTGCCCCCTTGAGAAGGTAGGGGTGAGCTGCGTTCCTGAACCGCTGTAGCCCATCTGCTGTGGGTTGACCCACAATGCCCTGAAGAGGGAAATTCCAGGATTTTGACCCAACGGCTGTGAAGGAACAGTGATATATTTCCAAGTCAGGATGGTGAGTGGCTTGGAGGGGAACTTGCAGGGGGTGGTGTTCCCGTGTATCTGTTGCCCTTGTCCTTCTGGATGGAAGTGGTCGTGGGTTTGGAAGGTGCTGTCTGAGGATTTTGGGTAAATTTCTGCAGTGTATCCTGTAGATAGTACACACTGTTGCTACTGAGTGCCAGTGGTGGAGTGGATGCTTGTGGATGGTGCCAATCAAGCGGCTGCTTTGTCCTGAATGGTGTCAAGCTTCTTGAGTGTTGTTGGAGCTGCACCCAGCCAGGGCAAGTGGGGAGTATTCCAGAGGCGGATTCTCCAAGAATTACAAATATAATCGTTCCATTGTTTTTATGTTCATAGAGCTTGAAGCTTATCAACAGCAAAATGGCTTGACATTAGGAGACCGAGGGTGATGGTGGATGATGATGATGATGATTGCAGGCCTGTGACCAACGGTGTGCCACAAGGATTGGTGCTGGGTTCCTGCTTCTTGTCATTTATGTAAATGATTTGGGTGAGAATTTCGAAGGCGTGGTGAGTACATTTGTGGGTGGGATGGTTCTGCGAAATGTTAGCACAGCAGGATTCTCCAGCAGGAGCTCCTCTGCTCTACCCATTGAATTCGTTTTTTTCTCTTTTTCTTATTCCCACCTTTTACTGGAGTGTGTTCTTTTCGAACTTTTAAACTGACTCTGAGGGGAATGGAGGAGACAACTCCTGGACTGGAGGCTGTCACAGGGAGGCGGGTCCCAGACCAAGGGGGGACTGCTGTCAAAGATAGAGGCTCAGAGGATCAAACATTGGGCTGGAGCCAGCAGGGACCTGCTCTGACTCCCAGATCAGGAACTAGATTAGTGTGGTGCTGGAAAAGCGCAGCCAGTCAGGCAGCATCTGAGGAGCAGGAAAATCGACGTTTCGGGCATAAGTCCTTCATCAGACAGGGCTCCCTCATTCCTGATGAAGGGCTTTTGCCCGAAACATCGATTCTCCTGCTCCTCCGATGCTGGCTGACTTGCTGTGCTTTTCCAGAACCCCACTAATCCAGACTCTGATCTCCAGCATCTGCAGTTCTTATGTTTGCCTGCTCCCAGATCAGGAATTCTGGCCACGTAATTTCTCTCTGCTACACGAGAGAATAGAGTCAAGAGTGTGGTGCTGGAAAAGTATAGCAGGTCAGACAGTATCCGAGGAGCGGGAAAATCAATGTTTCGGGCAAAAGCCTTTCATTCCTGATCTCCACTCTAAGCTTCAGCATCTGCAGTCCTCACTTTCCTCTTCATGAGAGAATAGCAAACTGTAAATCAATGGGGTACAAATGCTCACTAAATCACATACCACCACTCCCTTGTGAGATTCTCACCTCACCATTCAAAACTTTTTGCACAAATGGATCGTTTTTTGCTTGACATTGAGAATCTAGTTTCTCTAATCTTGCCTTTTTTTTACTGCCCACATTGAAATTGCCCACATTGTTCAGAAGCTGGGAAGTTCCTGCGTGAGATTTCCTCTTGTGAGAGAGAAGCTCGATCTAGGGGACAAAATCAGAAATTGCTGGAGAAGCTCAAGTAGGTCTGTGGTGGGGAGACAGCAGAGTTAACGTTTCGGGTCCAGTCACCCTTCTTCAGAACTGCTGAAGTTTCCCAGCAATTTCTGGTTTTTATTTCTGATTTTCAGCATCTGCAGTTCTTTGTTTTTCGCTTTAGATCTTTGTTTAAATAAGGAGATGGAAACAAGGAGAGTTTATTTCTCTTGGAGAGTTGAGAGTCTGTGTAATTCTCCTCCCCAGAGAGCAGTGCAGGGAGAGTCATTGGATATTTTGAAGGCAGACTGAAATTCTTCAGACAATGGGAGTCAAAATGTTCGGGGAAACAGAGAACTGGAGCTTAGATCAACAACCCTATCATCAATTGGCAGGTAAACCTCAAGGGGAATAAATAGCCTACTCCTGCTCCTAATTCATATGTTTAAAAATTTGCATGCATTACGTGGAGAGAAAAATGCAACTTATCAAACCTATCCAAGAATTCTCGGTCATAGTACTAACACTTAGTTGACCTTTTTTTTCTGCCCTTACTTTAAATTTGACTTTATCTTTCAACAGGGTTCTGATGTGAGTTGCATCTTTTGATGCCGTCGATGCTTAGCAACACAAAGCAGCAGTTGTTTTGAGAAATGGTTAACTCAAACAGTTCAGAAAGCAAGCACATTGCTCGGTCACATTACAGCTTGCAGCCTTTGTCCAAGCAGGTTCCGACCGCAGACGAGCAAAAGGAGAAAATAAATCAATATTTTCAAGCAAAAAATGTGAAAGTAGGCTTTGGCTCTATTTTACTTCATTTTACAGTCAAGGGGTGTTTGTTTTCACATGGGTTTACAAAACCGCTCAGCCTGGCCGTAGGGGAATGATAGCTGATAGGAGGCAAAGCACATTAAACTGAGATGTAATTGGTGAGCAGCACAAGACAGGCTTTTCCTCATCACTCTGCCCCGATTCCGAGAAACGTGAATCATTGCTCAGTAAATGACCCATGGTGTCTTTCCTTGATCTTTCTTTGTGTTATGTTGCTACATTGTGGGAATATAAATTAGGCGAAAAAGAATCACTGGGGATTGTTTGCTGAAATATCCTTTGATGCTGATTTCAATGAAACAACTGAGTACATGTGCAACAGCATACAATTTATTTTTGTTATTTAATTAAAGATACGGTCTAGCTGAGGAGGTGTATATTCAAACGATCCATATTGTGAAATGGAGACCAGCCTCCAACAACAGAAATAGCATTCAACTCAAAAGCAATACAATCACTAAATCTTTAGATATGCAAATAATTGATGCATGATAAATACATTAAACCAATGTAATGATTAAACTAGAAACATATATGTGTAAGCTGTACATATTTAATCCAACATATTGTATGAGCATTGTAAATAATGCACTAAAATAAACAATTAGACCAATATTGAAAAAGACACTCTGGTTGGAGTAAGAACATAGATCATTTTTCTGTTGGCTTAATATTTAAAAGCAGCCCACTATTGCTACTGCATCCTGAGGATTCATTTAGACTAAAAATCAGCATTTGTGTACGGCAGACTATCAAGTGAAACAAACCAAACCAGACCAGTGGATGAAATGCAAAAGCAGTTCTAAATTTAAAATGTCTGCGGTCACAATTGTTGCCCCTTTGGGAAGGTATTTATCAGCCCTCGTTGCTGACTTGCAGGTTTTCAGGCTGGGAAAGGCACTCTGGGGGGCATTCCTGCTGCCTATGTGCACCCCTCCCCCGACCTGCTTGACCTTGTACAGGAGCTGGGCGAGGGACAATAGCCATTCCTTTAGGGGTCACAATTCTGATGCTGGTGGGAAGTGGTCAGGGATGAGGAGGGTTCCCCTACTCGAGCAGCGGGAGGGATTTTATCTACAACTCAAGACCAGATCGTTGGCCTGTAATTTTCAGAATAGTCCTTCATCAGACGATGTGTTGCCTTCCCTTCAGTCTTTAGGACACGTGTGACTAAGTGGTTGGTGCTTTTTGTTCAAGTAACAAAGGGTTGGGGAGGGATGTGGCGTACACGGAGTTCCAGAAGATATTCAATTAAAATGCTGTGAGCCAAGTTAGAGATCCTGGAATAAAAGAGGCAGCAGCAACACATGATATAAAACTAGCTAAGAGAGGGAAATGGAGAGTGGTTAATGGAGAGTGGTTAATGGATGGTTTTTAGACTGGAGGAACGTTTATCATGGAGTCCCCCAGGGGTCAGTCTTAGTGTCTTTGATTTTCCTCATATCAAATGACCTTGACTTTGGATAAAACTTGGTGAACATTGTGGTGGCATTGCAGAACTTCAGAATGACATAGGCAGGGATAATGCAATGGGCAGGGAACTCATAGAATTCCCTACATTATGGAAACAGGACATTCGGCCCAACAAGTCCACACTGACCCTCCGAAAAGTAACCCACCCAGACCCACTCCCCCTACCCTATTACTCTACATTTTCTCCTGACAAACGCACCCAGCCTACACATCCTGAACACCAGGGGCAATTTAGCACAGCTAACAGAAGGACAGTGCTGAAAATATGGCATGGCAGGCAAATTCGCTCTGAAGCCCCAGGGAAGCCAATCCTGGGAGTGACAGATTGGTGAAAAGCTAGGATATCCAGAATGGGGGAGGTGCCGTTCCTCTGACTGCTGACTAGGTCTCTGTGTGACTGATTGGTAATACAGCAGCCAATATCGGACAGAAGCTGCCTGTGGTTGGGACATCAGGGAGAAGGAGAGTGATGGCGGTGAATGGGGCTGGGATACTGAAGCCAGGGCTGGCAGGACCCACTGACCAGGAGTGGACAGGGATTGGGTGTGAGGAACGGCCCTGGAAGGAAGGTCAGCTGGAGGTGGGGGAGGGGGTGCGTTCTGTTGGAAAAACATGACTGTGAAGGGCAGAGAGAGAGAGACTAAGTGGTTGGTGCTTTTTGTTCAAGTAACAAAGGGTTGGGGAGGGATGTGGCGTACGCATCCACTTGGAAAAGGTGGGACAAAGTGCAAGGGGCTGCACTGTGGAGGAGTGGGCTGCAAAGGGAAGGAAAAGATGCTTTAAAAGGTGAGAGAGGGACTGCCAAGGGGAGAGTGGGTCTGGGAAAAGAAAGCAGGAGGAGCTGCAAAGATGAGAGAAAACAGTTTAAAATCTTCCAATACGCACATTCTCAACAAACGGAGAACCAGAAAAATAGTCACTAAAGTAGTGAATTCCACACATTGAATGTGGAGTCTCTAGCTTAGGGCTGCAAAAGTTCAAGAGCTATTGTGTGGTGAATAATATCATGAATGCTATTGTAATGAACTCCATATCAATTGGACAATTTAACACTAAACAGTTCATTTCATAAAGATTTGCATTTATGTATTATCACATCTGAGTTGCAAACGTGGAACTAGTTAGCTTTGACATTAACAGTCCAACACCACTGTGTTGGAGGGTTAAGGCTTTTTGTGTACAGAAATGTGTATCAATTATTTTTAAAAAACACTGTGCCTTTTGTCATATGCAATTATGTAATTAGCAATTTCCCTGATGTTTTATCTCAATCCATATGTTTTGATCTTGATCTTGCTAAAATTTGAAGTTAACTATTTTCTTTACTTTCAATTACATAAAAGCACATGCCCTCCTGCCTTGTGTCCTGATCTTGTGTGCCAATTGATACCATCTGATGTTCGATCCACACTGTCTTTTTTCAGTCATCAATTAAAACCTCACGCTATAATAACCCTTGCAAACAGAAGGGAGCTCAAGTTAATTAATTTATTGTTAATACTCTTTATTTTATAGTCACTTGTTCCCAATTCTTGACCCAGTCAATGAGTTGTTTCTCGTCTCCTTCCTCAGTTGACTTTCTCTCTGAAGAATTTTGACAGACATTGGCAGCTTACTGCACTGATGTTCTTCAAAATGTTCCTCCCATCAATTCTAGTTTGGATACATTCGCAGTGTTGTAATTAGTCTCTCCTAAAGTGCATCGAGACCAGGTTTTTAAGAAGATTTTGTTTATTAAGCCTCCCAGATTCCAAAGCCCTCAACATTCTAGAATACACTATTTACCTGCATAATCCTATCCTGCTCTTGCTATTCAGTAGTATGACTTGTTGCAATAAAGAGATTAATATAGAGATCCTTATGTAATATTGGCATTACCTGCTAAAATTGTGTCTTTTTATGTTGTCTCCCAGCTCCTTTTTAATCATGGAAGGAATCTCACTGTCCTAGATCTACTAAGGCAATAGTGTGACCTAGGAGCATCGTAATGAAACTCTCTTGTGATTTGCATTACATCTTATATATCTGTTCTGCAACATCACCAACACTAAACCTTAAATTACTGAATAACATTGAAATGACAAAGATAGTAAATGTAGGGACTTTAGATAAGTGGCCAATTTCTCATGGCACACAAAAGGTTAAGGCATCAGTGCAGAGGTAGAAGGAAGCTATTCTCCTGGGACAGGATTCACTTGAACTGTGCTGGGACCCATGCTCTGGTAATCAATAACTGGGCCTGTAGACACAGCTTTAAACTAACTGGGCATTGGGGGGAGGATATGGGTGAGAGGAAATGTAGGCTTACAAAGCAAAGGATACGGCAGCATTGAAGGACAGCTATTTAAACTGCAATACCCCGAGTGAGACTGGGGGACAGTCTGTACAAACATCGAAAAATGGCAGCAAATAGGGTTAAAGTGAGAAACGTGGTAAAAAGGCGAGATAATGGCGTTTTATTGCATTTAAAAGGTCAGGCAAAATAAATTAATTCACGGCATAAACACATGTTAATGGGTATGATCTTATAGGCACGACAAAGACATGGTTAAACAGAGATCAAAATTGGAAGCTAAGCTTAATATTCAGGGGACATGACTTTTCAAAGGACCGGCAGGAAGGAAATGATGATGGAGTGGCTTTGTTAGTGCAGGATGGAATAAATACGAGAGCAACAACGGACCTTGGATTGAAAGATGTAGACTCTGTAACAGCGGCACGATGGCACAGTGGCTAGCACTGCTGCCTCACAGCGCCAGAGACTCGGGTTCAATTCCTATCTCAGGCAACTGTCTGTTTGGAGTTTGCACATTCTCCCCGTGTCTGCGTGGGTTTCCTCCCACAGTCCAAAAATGTGCAGGTTAGGGTGAATTGGCCACGCCAAATTGTCCATAGTGTTAGGTGAAGGGGTAAATGTAGAGGAATGGGTCTGGGTTGGTTGCTCTTCGGAGGGCCGGTGTGGACTTGTTGGGCCGAAGGGCCTGTTTTCACACTGTAGGGAATCTAATCTAAACAGTGGAGGTCAGAAATAATAAGGGGAAGATGACACTGATGGGAATACTCTAGTCAAGACAGAGGCACAGCTGGGAGCCGAATCACGTCCTAAGTCTGGAGCAGGAATAAGGGGCCTGGAGCGGGAGCAGGAGCCCAGAGCAAGTGCCAGGAACGGGGAGCAGAGCGAGCATGGGCTGGCCGGAGCGAGGAGTCCTGGAAGATAGTCTGTGACAGGGGCGGTGCGAGGAGGCAACAAGGCCTCGTGTTCTGAGGCCCGGTGAGGAAGGACTATAACTTGAATACTTTAAAGACACTTTTATTCTCATTCCGGACTTTTTAAACTCTGTATTTCCATGCTAGTCTATCTTTCTAGTACTTCAGTTCTGTGAACAACACTTAAAGTATCTGTACCCAAGTACCCTGTACCTAAGATGGCGCAGAGAGGCAACATTACACACTTTTCACTGCCCTCACTCGAGTGCATGTGACAATAAAGGCTATTCTGATGAATCCCCAAACAGTAGCTATAACACAGGAGATAATGAGGACAGGTAAAAAAAGGCAGTCTGTTAATCAAAGGGTGACATTAATCTTCATGTAGACTGGAATAGTCATATTGGCAAAAGATAACTACGAGAAGAATTCATAGCATGTATTCAGGTCAGTTTCCCATAACAAAATGTTGTGGATCTAATCAGGGATCAGGCTATTTTGGATCTGGTAATATATAATGTGGCAGGTTTAGTAAATGATCTCAGAGTAAAAGATCCACTAGAAAACTGTGCCTTAACATAGAATAATTCAGCATTCAATTTGAGAATGAGAAACTTGGGTCAGAAACAACTGTGCTAAACTTAACTGAAGGTCATTTACAAAGGACTGAGGGCAGAGTTATCTGCTGTGAACAGGTGAAAAAGATTTAACAGCAAAAGGAACATTGGCAGCAATTGAGAAAGTTGTTCATGACTCACAACGAACATTCATTCCCAGATAGAAAGAAGGATTCTTAGAAGTGGCTAAGCCAACCACGGTTAACCAGTGATGTTAAGGACAGCATCAAATTGAAAGAAAACAGCATATAAAAGAATAGTGGTAAGCCAGAGGGTTGGGGAAGTCTAAAAACTAACAAAAGGTAACCAAAAAAAAAGCTTTGAGGGTAAACTTATATTTTTAATATAAAGGCAGACACAACCTCCTTTAAATATATATAAAGGAAGTGAGAGACCAAAGTGAACACAGGGTTTTCAGCAAACGAGGCTGGAGAAATAATAATGTGGAACCTGGAAAAAGCAGAAGAATTGGGTAAATATTTTGTATCAGTCTTCATAGCCAAAGACACTAATCACATCCCAAAATTACAAAATAAGCAAGTGTCAAGGGCAGGAGAGGAAACAAATACAATAACTACCACAAAGGAAGAACCAACAGAGAAAATCACAGGACTAAATGTCAATAAGTCCCCTGGACACGTTGGGATGCATCCTGGGATATTAATAGAAGTAGGATAGTGGATGCACTGGTAGCAATCTTCTAAGAATCCTTGGATTCCAGAAAAGTGCCAGAGGATTGGAAAACTATCAATGTGACACTGTTATTCACTAAGAGGAGTCAGCGTGGCTTTGTGCATGGGAGATCATGCCTCACAAATTTGTTAGAGTTCTTTGATGAAGTGACCAGGAAGGTTGATGAGGGCAGGGTAGTAGATGTAGTCTATATGGATTTCAGTAAGGCCTTTGATAAGGTTCCTCATAGTAGGCTGCTCTGGAAGATTTGATTGCATGGAATCCAGGGGGAGCTGGCAAATTGGATACACAGTTGGCTTGATGGTAGGAAGCAGAGGGTAATAGTGAAGGATACTTGTCGGACTGGAGACCAATGACTAGTGGAGCACCTCAGGGGTCGGTGCTGGGCCCATTACTGCCATGGGCGGCACGGTGGCACAGTGGTTAGCACTGCTGCCTCACAGTGCCAGAGATCCGGGTTCAATTCCCACCTCAGGCGACTGACTGTGTGGAGTTTGCATGTTCTCCCCGTGTCTGCATGGGTTTCCTCCTGGTGCTCCGGTTTCCTCCCACACTCCAAAGATGTGCAGGTCAGGTGAATTGGCCATGCTAAGTTGCCCGTAGTGTTAGGTAAGGGGTAGATGTAGGGGTATGGGTGGGTTGCGCTTCGGCGGGTGCGGTGTGGACTTGTTGGGCCGAAGGGCCTATTTCCATACTGTAAGTAATCTAATCTAAAATCTAATCTAATCTTATCTAAATCAATGATTTGGATGAGAATGTACAAAGATGACTAGAAAGTTTGCTGATGACACTAAAATAGGTGGTATCATGGACAGTGAGGAAGGTTATCAGAAATTGCAGCAGGACCTTGATCAGCTGGGGAAGTGGGCTGAGAAATGGCAAATAGAGTTTAAAATAGATAAGTGTGAGGTCCTGCATTTTGGAAAGTCAAGATATGAGTTTCATGGTGAATGGTAGGGCCTTAAGGAGTGTAGTGGAACAGAGGGACCTTGGAGTTCAGGTGCACAGTCCTCTGAAAGTGGAGACAGGGCAGGGAAGGCTTTTGGCACACTGGCCTTCAGTCAGGGCATTGAGTCTAGAAACTGAGAAGTTCCGTTGCAGTTGTACAGGACATTGGTGAGGCCGCACTTGGAATATTGTGTTCAGTTTTGGTCACCTTGTTATAGGAAGGATGTTATTAACCTGGAAAGAGTGCAGAAGAAATTTATAAGGATGTCGCCTGGACTCAATGGTCTGAGTTATAGGGAGAGGTTGGACAAGTTAGGACTTTTTTCTTTAAAGCGTAGGAGACTGATGGGGGACCTTATAGAGGTGTATAAGATCATGAGAGGCATGGTGAATGCACTCAGTCTTTTTTCCAGGGTTGGGGAATCGAGGACTAGAGGGTAATCAGTTTTGGGTTAGAATAAAAGGGAACCCGAGGGGCAACATTTTTTTACAGAGGGTGGTACACATATGGAATGAGCTGCCAATGGAAGTGGTTGAGTCGGGTACATTAATAACATTTCAAAGGCAAATTTGGACAAATACAAGATTAGGTAAGAATTAGAAGGATATGGGCCAAGTGCAGGGAAATGGGGTTAGTGTGGATGGACATTTTGGTCGGCATGGACCAGTTTGGGCCAAATGGCCTTTCTCTGTGCTGTCGGACTCTATCTAATTAATGAAAGATAACCATAGGCCGGTTAAGCTTAACATCTATTAATGGGAACATAGCAGAAGGTATCATAAAAGATGTTATAGCAGAGGATTTAAAAATACAAATCATTAAGCAGAGTCAACACAGATTCCTGAAGGCAAAGATATGCCAAGAGTGCTTGGAAGAGGTAACAGACAAGTTAGATAATGGGGAAATGGGAGATGTAATACAATTGGATTTCCAAAAGATGTTCGATAAGGTACTGTACATCAGATTTCTTGGTAAGATTAGAGCTCCTTGTATTGGAAGTTGTACATTAATAAGGATACTGGCTTGGCTTACTCATAGAAGATGGAAGTTTAGAAAAAAGGGAGCATTTACATTCGGGTTCAGCTTACTCATATTTAGGTTCCCATAAAGACTGGGAAGGCAAATGGAATACTGAGGGGATAATCTCAGAATGGGGGTCACACATTTAAAACAGAGATGGGGAGGAATTTCTTCTCTCTGAGGATAGTGAATACGGCAGACAGCTGTAGAGGCAGTGATCTCCACATAGTCAGAGACCAGACATCTTCCAAAAGCAGTGTGGTGGGACACCTGGACTGTGTGGAAATTGCAAAGGATGTTGAACCATCTAGCGGGCAACTTCCCTGCATCTGAAATTTGTAAAGCATCTCCAACTTTTCTTAGAGTCAGAGACTTCCAACTCATTTGTCTGAATTGCTACACCAGAATGTTTTGGGATTAAATCTGCTCAGACACCAGGGGAACTATACCTCTGCATCCCTTTAGACTGGCCAAATCAACCACACTGATCCTTTATTTCCTGTTGCTATATGTCAGCAAGTGCCTAAAATGGGAGAGTGTGTCTTCTGTGAAGATTCAGCCCATGCTCTATGCATGGTCTGTATGTCTGTTGGGACAGATCTTCTATCAGTCCTGTCCTATGAGGAGCGTTTGATGACTCTGTGCCTGTACTCGGTGGATTGGGGTTGGACGGGAGGTGGTGGGGAGATCGTATTGAAACTAACAGAATACTGAGAGGCCTGGAGAGAGCAGACGCGGAGAAGGTGTTTCTATTAGTACAAAAGACCAGATCCTGAGTGCACAGCCTCAGGGTGAAGGGATGACCCTTGAGAACTGAGATGGGGAGGAATTTCTTCAGCCAGATGGAGGTGACTCCGTGGAACTCATTGACGCAGAGGGCTGTGGAGGTCAAGTCATTGAGTGCATTTAAGACAGATTCGGTAAGGGATCAAGAGTTACAGGGAGAAGGAGGGAGAATAGGGTTGAGAAACATATCAGTCTTGAACAAATGGCAGAGTGAATTCAGTGGGCCAACTGGCCTAATTCTGCTTCTATATCTTGTGGTGTAATGGATGTCAGGCCCAAAAGGTCATGGCACGGTGAGGATGTAACTGAGATGAGGAGAAATCTCTTCAACAGAGAGTGGTGAGGCTGTGCGTTTCGTTACCACAGAAAGCAGCTGAGGCCAAAACATGGTTTGATTTCAAGGAGGAGTTGGATACAGCATTAGTGGCCAACAGGATAAGCACATCTGGGGGAAAAGCAGTAACAGGGATTTCAATTGGATGATCAGTCTTGACCACAATGAATGGTGGAGCAGGCTCGAAGGGCCGAACGGCCTACTCCTGCTCCTAATTCCTAAGTTTCTATGTTTTTTTGTGTCTGATCTGGGTTTGAAATAGGAATGCTGACCCAGATTGCAAAGCCTGGCCCCATTCAGTCAGATCTCGTTTTTAGTGGGTCATGCAATGTTTCATTTTCTGTTGCACCTTTTGGTGTATCAAGGTCACTCACTGCTCTTAATGCACAGTTGAGAGCTCCACCAAATTAATTTGAATAATGCAAGGAGATGGAAATCTAACAGTTCGTAATAAAATAGAGTAACATCAAGTGCAAGTTGCTCAAATGGAGTACACAGCAATAAATGAGAAGATGAAACGTTTTACACTTTGAAAGATTTGGCTACATCTTGAGAGGAAGCATCCCTCTCACATGCACAGAATTGAACAATACCAGATTATTGAAATTAAACCTGCTGCTGCCCTGGGACACCAGAAGGGTCATGCATTAGCAATTCTCCTTTTCTTAAAAAGGGAATGAGGAAATGTCTTTGAAACGCATTTGAACAAAATGGCAGCAGGAAACAGCTCACCATTGCCAAAGTACTGAGTTTTCCATCTTACTTTTGAGACACATTGCAAGTAAAAATTGATTCGTTTTCGACAGTACACAGAAGAATGTAGCCACCCTGTCTGATCTGCGGAAGAAATAATATGGGTTGTCCCCAGGGCAAAAAAATAGAGGGGCTTGACAGTCGAATTGGATGGGAATCTGGTTTTTTATTGCTTTGAATTCAAACTTTAAGGCGTATGTGGAAGTTTCAAAACCTCATACCAAGTCACCAAGTTTCATAGCAACCAGAAAACAGGCAGCTTTAAGTGAAGCTTAAATCCTAACTGTGAAAGTAACTTTGCGACTTTAACACAGTCTAACATGACGCTCTGGTGCACTGTACCACCATAACTAGAGAAATACCTGGCTTTTCAGCAGCTCCTTTCTCATTTGCACTAAGTCCTTCATTAGGTGATATAATTAAGTCAGAATGTTACCTTCTATTTTTCTACAGTCATAGAGTCATGGAAACAGATCCTTCGGTCCAACCAGTCCATGCTGACCATAATCCGAAACTAAACTAGTCCCACCTGCCTGCTCCTGGCCTATATCCTTCCCAACCTTTCCTATTCGTTAACTTATCCAAATGTCTTTTAAACGTTGTAACTGTACCTGCATCCATCACTTTCTCTCAAAGTTTATTCCACAAGCAAACCATCCTCTGTAAAACGTTTATTCCTCATATCTTGTTAAAATCTTTTTCCTCTCACCTTAGAGATATATCCCCTAGTATTGAAATTCCCCCACCCTAGGGAAAAGACAATTACCATTAACTGTTTATACCCTCATTATTTTATAAACTTCTATCAGGTCGGTTCTCAATCTCCTACGCTCCAGTGAAAGTGGCACAGTGGTTAGCACTGCTTCCTCACAGCGCCTGAGACCTGGGTTCAAATTCCTGCCTCTGGCAACTGTCTGTGTGGAGTTTGCACATTCTCCCTGCGTCTGCATGGGTTTCTTCCAGGTGCTCCGGTTTCCTCCCACAGTCCAAAGATGTGCAGATTAGGTGAATTGGCCATGTTAAATTGCCCGTAGTGTTAGGTGAAGTGGTAAATGTAGTGGAATGGGTCAGTGTGGATTTGTTGGGCTGAAGGGCCTGTTTCCACACTGTAAGTAATCTAATCTTTCTTTGTAACTCAAACCTTTCATACCCAGCAACATCCTGATAAGTCTGTTCTGAACCCTCTCCATCCGGATAGTATCCTTCCTATAACTGGGTGACCAAAACTGGATACAGTGTTCCAGAAGAGGCCTCACCAATGACCTGTACAAATTTATGAGGTGTTTGAACCCCATCGGAAGCAGAATTAGAAGAATTTATCAATATCCTCAATAATCATCACACCTCCATTAGACTTAATGGTATAATATGCAAGGATTCAATTCCTAAACACCACTGCATTTGCATTAATACAAGAGAAGACATATATGTTAACAATGGAAGTTTTTTTTCAAACTAACTGACACACAAAAGCCAAAACAGTCTTTCACAGACCTGGTGAGTTTGCATGTTAACATGATTTCATTGCATATGCACAAAGTGGGAGGGTGGTTCTGTATGAAATGATCTTCCTGAGGAAGTGGTGGATGTGAGTACAATTGCAAAGTTTAAAAGACATTTGGATAAGTACATGAATTTGAACACTTGGAGGGATGTGGGCCAGGGCACAAAGGCTGCTACAAACCTTTCGGCTGCACCTCAGATGTCAATCACAATTTAAAATGTAGCAATGGACGCAGTATTCATTACTACTGACAATGGAAGGGTGTGCAATAAATATGGACTAGTCAGCAGCAACCATATCCCAGTTCCTGAACTGGCATAGCCTTAGGTTAGAGATTCCACACTGATATGCAAGAACTTCATGACCTCAATGAGTTCTGGCTCAGGCTTTTTTCTGGCTCACACTGAGCTGAGTTTTTCTTTCTCTCTCAACTCTGCAGTCTCTTCATCCAGTGCATTACCTACCAGGGCCTCCCAATTCCCCAACTTCCTTCTATTGCTCACCCGCACAGCCTCCCTCTCAATCCTTCTTCCAGTCTCATTGGGTTTCACAAGCTGGAGCCTGTCTCACTCCCTGACACTACTATGGCTTTAAGAGCTGTATTTTGTCCTGGTGGTTTTTTTTTGATGAGAGGTTTTAAGACAGGTGTCGAGTAGTCTCCGGAAAGCACATAGAGTAAACAGCTCGTGGGACCTAGAGTTTTTTTTTAAAAGTTGGAACAATAGAAGCGGCCTGAATGGGTGGGGTCAAGCTCCCGAAGAACCTGGAGTTTTAATTTTAGTCTTTCAGTAGCTGTTGCTGGGGTCTTGAAGCTGGATGTGGAAGGTGTTATCCTCTCTGTGTTCCAGATAAAAGCTGGGGGTTCTCTTACTGCTGCGAGAATGGCCTGTGAGACAATCTGTTTTACTGAATTTGCCTTTGTCAAGGGTGTGTTTATGGGATGTTGCTATATTGGAACAGGTAAATAGTAATAGTTAATATATATTATTCTGTTAAGCATTTTGATAGAGTTACAGTTAAGCCAAGTCTTTTCTTTTTATTTTGTCTGTATTTTAACTGCAAAGTAAAAAATAAGTGTGCTTCACTTAACATCAAGTAATATGACCAATCAAATTGCATCTGTAACACAACCCCTTACACTTAACTTCAAAATAAGAGAAAGCTAGGGTTTGGACTACCTTCTGAAGATATTTTGAGGGGTTTTGGTTTGTTCCATAATACTCACTCCATGCCCCTTGAAGCCTGCCCATTCTCTTAAAGATTACTTCCTCCATTCCTTGCAGCTGCCCTCTGTCCTGCCTCCGACTACTGCTTTAACTACCTGGCAACAGCAAGGACTCAGTCCTGATTTGCTGACAGTGAGCTTCTTGCTGCTCCTGCTCTACCTCTCCTGCTATTGCTACTGACAGTACAGGGGGTAGCTCCTCAGAGACTCTGTCAGCCATTTCCCATTTACAATGGTGGAGGGCATTGATGTTTTTAATCATTGCTGTTGCCTCCAGATTGATTTTCCCCATTTATTTTGGGGATATATTTACCTGTTGGCACTCCACGTATTTCAAGATGCACAGACAATAATCATAGCCCCCAAATCTGTCACTGCATGGGGGAAACTCCCTCTGATAATTTAAACCAGCAATACAGAAAAGATTTATCCCACACAGTAATCTGTGAAAATTCGAGAGGCTAAGAACTATTTAAAGTAAAAAGTAACAACTTTATTTCTTAAAGTGTAACAGAGAATAATTAACTAACAACTATTTACAACTCCTTCCTCTAACCTATCGTTTACTTTCCCTTCTATAATACCAGTCCGATAAAACCCCCAATTAAGATTTACCAAAATTCAAATTTCAAAACCAGCCAGCTGTCGAATTTTCTCTTGGTACCTTCCTCTGAAGATTTTCTTCTTCTGTTTCACAGGTCACTGATCGATAAAGGTACCTTGAAGAGAGCTATTATCCTGGTTTGGCAGTTCTCTCTCAACTGTTCAATCCTCCCTGGTCTTATACTCCCAAAGTATCAGATTGTGTCATTGGCTTTTAATATTGTCAATATACTCAATTCAAACTCGATGGGAGTTTGATTTTTTTGGGGGTACAATTTAAACTGATTGGCTGCATTCAAATTTGTTTTTGTATCCAGGCAACCAGCTATTCTAGCTGCTGGACCACATGTTATGTTGTAAATTCTCCAGCACTCTGTGTGCCTAAGTCCTTCACTCTCTTAAAGGTACAGAACACTTTGACACCATCATAACAAAAGTCTGAACAATGGATTGAGGAATTGGTGCCCACATCAACAAGTCTGACAAAAGCAGGATTTAGCAACTGGAGCATGGACTTCAGTGTTACCCCCTACACTGATTTGGTGTCTTACAATTGTGTACTTCACAAGCTCCTGATGAAGGAGCAGCGCTCTGAAAGCTAGTGCTTCCAATTAAACCTGTTGGACTATAACTTGGTGTTGTGTGATTTTAACCCCCTACACTGAGCAATCATGGGATATAATTATCAACAAAAAAACAAGCAAGGAGGTACAGTAAAGGTATTTTGTTGCAGCCTGCATTGGCTTAACCCATGCATGACCACCGGTCCATAAAACTAAACAGCAGTGTGTCATGGACCTTCAATGATCAGAATGATTATAAGACCGTGTTTTCATCCCAGGATGACTCAAGTGTGTTTTTCAATTACAAACTCCCAGCCATTAATACTCCATGGTAGCTTTGTTGTTGACACTGGTTGAAACTTTATAGGCTATTAAAGAAAGCTCAGCAGGAGATTTGCAGCGTGGGGAGGGAAGGGGCACAAAACATGTTTCTCTCATTGGGTGTGACATCACATTTGTTGTGGTGGGTACAGTTACAACATTTAAAAGGTATTTGGAAAGGTACATGAATAAGAAATGTTTAGAGGGATACTGGCCAAACACAGGCAAGTGTGTGTCCACTTCTGATCTCCCTGTTATAGGAAGGATATTAGGCAGGGTTCAGAAGAAATTAATTACCAGGATGTTGCTGGATGTGGAAGGTTTGAGTTATAAAGGCTGAATAGGCTGGGACATTTTTCACTGGTTGGAAGGTTGAGAGGTAACCTTATAGAGATTTATAAAGTTATGAGGGGTACAGCTAGAGTGAATGGTAGGTGTCTTTTCCCCAGGGTGGGGGATTTCAAGACCAGGGGACTCATTTTTAAGGAGAAAGTTTTTGTTTTAAAAATTGTGCCTTTTTTTACACAGAGAAAGGTTTGTGTATGGAATGAATGAAATTCCAGAGAAAGTGGTGGATGTGGGTACAGTTGTAATGTTTAAAAGATGTTTGGATAAGTACATGATTAGGAAAGAATTTGGGCCCAGGAGCAGGCAGGTGGGACTAGTTTAGTTTGGGATTCTAGTCGATGTGGACTGATTGGGCCGAAGGGTCATTTGCTGTGCTGGATGACTCTATGATGTTGATAACCAGTAATTATTTTTCTTCTTATGAAAGGCAGTGGAGCTGGTGTCTGTCTGGTTGGGTATTGTGATGTGATAATGCTACAAAATGAAAGGGGACATACACGTGTGGTTGTTAATATTCAGACTGAGTCATCAATCAGCTCTGATCAGTGAGAATGAGGCTTAGTGAAGCCGAGAGTCAGCAATGTGTATCGACTGGAACAATCCTGACTGTAGGACTGTTATGCATGCACACATAATTAAGTAAATGAAACGGTCCAATGAATTTGAAAATTTGTACATATTTTCCATTAGAAGAGTTTTATCAGCGCATGTCAAATTGTAAGGTTAAAAAAGTGAACCTGATCTCCATCTCTGGATCCTATGATTTGTTATTATGTATCCAATTGCATTGCTCTAGGTCTCAGACCTGACCTAACCATGAAGTTCAGGTTATTTATGAACTAGAAATCAAATCCTGGCAGTGTGGAAACAGGCTATTTCACCCATCGAGTCCACATCGGCCCTCCATTGAGCATCCCGCTCAGACCCTACAACCTGCCTTTCCCACAGCCAACTCATCAAGCCTGCACAGCCTTAGACTCTTGTGGGTAATCCACCTAACCTGCACATCTTTGGACTGTGGGAGGAAACCCATACAGACACAGGGAGAAAGCCTGTGGAGTTTGCACAGTCACCAGAGATTGGAATTGAGCTCAGGTCTCTTGCGCTGTGAGGCAGCCGTGCTAACCACTGAGCCACCAACATAAATTGACACAACACAATTCACACAATTCACCAAAAAACAGTTCACACTCAGAAGCAGAGGGGGTCTGTGCATTTTAAATGAAAGAGCGAACTGCAGGTTTGAAGGATGTTCGAATGATTTGTCGCACTTTTCTTGGTACAGTTTCCTGGAGCAGCTGATGGTTATCTTTGGAAGCTTCCAGTGCTCCCTCGATGAGCTTGAAAGCCCTTGTCATCAGAGGGTCATGTCTGTCCATTCTCAATTGGAATGCAAACAAAATCCTGGAACTCTGAAACCAACCCAGAGAATGCAGGAAGAACTCAGCAGGTCTGGTAGCTTCATGGAGGTTTATTCACAAACAAGAAGGACAGGCCTCCCCCTCCAGCACTCTCGAGGTTTTGAGAGAGAGAGAGGTGAGCCCCCACAGGGCCGAGAGTGCATTAATTCTCACACAGACCTGGTTTTGATTAAGTTCCCTTGCTTATTTCCTCTGACTTTGCCTTTTCTTTTTGTTTTATGAAGTTAAAAATCACACAACACCAGGTTATAGTCCAACAGGTTTAATTGGAAGCACACTAGCTTTCGGAGCGACGCTCCTTCATCAGGTGATAGTGGAGGGCTCAATCGTAACACAGAATTTAACCTGGTGTTGTGTGATTTTTAACTTTGTACACCCCAGTCCAACACCGGCATCTCCAAACCATTTTTGTTTTATGTTCTCGTTACACTACCCACCTGATTTGTTAATTGGGATTTTTTTTAAGTTAAGTCGGTGGTGGGTTTATTTCACATGAGGAAAAGATCAGATTTCCGTAGTAATTTGCCCACCAGGTCATGGATTGAATTGGTGGTGGAGATCTTTATTTGAAAAAAAAAGTCTAGTCTTCCCAAATATGAGAAAAGGAACCAGTTTCACATTGAGGGAACCAATGGTCAAGTCACTGGATCGATGAGATTGAACTTCAGGCTAAATCTCTGAGGATGTGGGTTCAAATCACACCAAGGCATCCAAATTCAATATAAAATCTGGAATAAAAACCATATCAAATGCTGACCATGTAATCACTATTAATTGTTAAAAATTCATCTGATTCCCTAACGCCCTTTAGAGAAGGAAACTACCATCTTGATCTGGTCTGCCCTTCATGTCACTCCAGACCCACAGCTAGGAGGTGAACACTTTAACAGTTGCTGGCTCAGTCTGCAACACCTCTCTCTGATGAACAAATCTTTAAAAAAAACACAACTTTCCCCTGGAATGGGGAGCTGGTCTGCAGAAGATTGGAGTTGTCTCCATTTTGTGCTCGGGTACAACGTGTGAATAAAGAGTTGTAACAGACAGCGTGACTTCAGCCAGTGGCTCTGTTCAGACTTTCACCCTGACATTCTCTAAATGTGGAACTCAACACGCAAGACCATGGATGACAATGGCAGCTCGTGAACTGTTCACCCTGTAGGGTTAACTTGGAAGCACAGCACAAAGAAGTGTCTTGGTTATTAAGGAGCCAAGTAACCAAAGATGTTCATGCTCAATGGAGCTTGAGGGAAGAAGTCTACTGTGCCAGGCACACGCTGCATCTCTCTCTCACACACACACAGTCTCACACACACACTCTCACAGATGCTTACACACACACACACACTCTCACACATACACACACTCTCACACACACACTCACACACATACTGTCACACTCAAACACTCACACACACATACACACTCACACACTCTCACACACACACACTCTCACACACATACACGCACACTCTCACACACACACACACTCTCACACTCTCTCACACTCTCACACACACACACTCTCACACACATGTACACTCACACTATCTCACACTCACACACTCACATACAGTCTCACACACATGCACACTCACACACACTCTCACACATGCACACTCATACACACTTACACACACATACACACACTCTCACTCACAAACACACACATGCTCACACACACTCACTCTCACAACTCTCACACACACATACACACTCTCGCACACAAACACACACGCACACTCACTCACACTCACACACACACGCACACATACACATTCTCACACTCATACACACACTCACTCTCTCACACACACATACACACACACACACACAGACTCACTCTCTCACACACACATACACACACTCTCACACTCACACACACACAGCTTCACACACACATACACTCTCACACACACACATACACACTCACACACACACAGACTCACTCTCTTACACACATACACACACTCTCACACTCACACACACACAGCCTCACACACACACATACACTCTCACACACATACATTGTCACACACACACAGCCAGAGTTGAACATCCTGTTTCCCATTTTTGCTGAGTTATGTTGAACCAGGAATATCACGGAATCCCTGCAGTGCAGAAAGAGGCCATTTGGTCTATCAAACCCCGAACAGCATCCCACCAGGTGGTTTTGCAGGTGTTGAATTGTGAATCAATAACAAACCAAAACTCTTGGAATTGTGCCCAGCATCTGTTTTAACCATGTTTAACAATTACCACACATTTTGGCCAATTATTTTATAACAGGGTACCTGACTCGGAAAATGAATAAATTCATCATAACTTTTGATCTATGTGATAATGAAACCAAGTTATTCGGGAATACTCATAAGGTGCTTTAGTTACAGTAAGATGGAACTGACCATCCCTTCAACCTCACATTTGTTTTTCTAAAATGTCTTCAGCCATCCGCACCTTGTGATCTTCACTGACAGATCCAGCAACACCCACATCCCCAGGATCAATACAAAAAAAATGCATCTTTTCCAATTGTCATAATCTCACCTTTTAGATGATTCACAAATGCCAATGATGTTTGTTTTCTTTACATTAAGAGATAATCCAATTTTTCTATTCCCTATGTACATTTTATTAGTTTGTCTCAGCAAATCATTTTGACCTGTTTCCCTGTCATACCCATCACCAATTTGTTTAAAGTTCCAATGTCATCTTATAGAGTAAGACTCATTATTGCTTCCAGTGTTAGATTTTAACAAAACATTGACAATATGTGATGAAGCTGCTCCTTGAACAAGGTTATGTTGTCCTTGGCTTTTTTTTCAGGGAGGTCGTTAAAGCAGTGATTCTGAAAAGTCGAGGTTTGAAGGGTTTTAGGGTCAGTTTGGTAAGAGATAACAGATACTGCCTCAGGCAGTAGGCTTTCAAGTTTAAAAATAAACACACTTGTACAACAAAAGGGGAGTGGCCAGTTCTGCCAGCTCAGCTTTTCTCTGGTTTGGTTTGGTTTGTTCTGGCTGTTCACTGAAAGCAGGCAGAAGTGGGTACTGCAGACACTGAAGACAAGAGTCAAGATTAGTGTGGTGCTGATAAAGCACAGCAGGTCAGGCAGCATCTGAGGAGCAGGAAGATCGATGTTTCAGGCAAAAGCCCTTCAGCAGGAATGTTCACTGAAAGCAGTCAGTCAGTTGTGAAGCTGCTGGAGCCAAAGAAGCAGCTCCATGCTGATCCTCCCTCTCTCTGACATCTCTCCTGTCAGACCCTGGTTTGATTTTACCTTTTGTGAGAAGGGGTGTTTATAGGGATTGTTGCACATATTTGGAACAGCATCATTAAGTTGGGTTGATCTGTTCAGTGTTTGGACAGGTTAAGTTATTTTATATTCTGTTCTCTTTTGTTTATGTTTCATTCGGTAAACTTGGAAATAAATTCAGTTTTGTTTAAAACTACATGGTTTGAACCAGTTGCATCCCTCCTCGAATATCCACTTTACACCTGCTTAAAATAACCAGCACAGATAGGATCTGGGCTGCTTCCTTAAAATGTTTTGAGGGGGTCTGGCCTGGTCCATAACAAATGTATATTCTTGTTTCCCTTGCCATTGAACCGCTATCTATCCGTTCAGGATCTTGTTGTGGATTTTTAAAAAATCAGTTTGACACATTTCTGAGCAACTTTGTACATCATTAAAGCATGCCATATCTACTTAGATGATTAAAAGCCGACTCAAAACCTACAAAGCTATTGCATCAATGGAGTTTACTATCCTATAAATTTCTTCAAAATCTCTCATCTCAACGACTATGGATTGATTGTATTTCATCCTTGCCCAAAAGAAAACTTTCAGAAAACTTCTTCAGAGAGTGAGAGAAACTTAATAGCGCAGCGAGGGTCTGAAATGCTGTCTGAGAGCGTGGTAGAAGCTGCGGCAGTTGAGACACCGGAAGAGAATGAGGCTGTTATCTGAAAAGGAACAATGTACAGTTCTTCTCTATGTTTGGGTTTGATTCCCCTGGTTAACCTGTTGCATTTACATCAAGTATTGGAATTTATTTAATTGATTCACGGGATGTGGGCACTACCAATTACATCAGCATTTAATCCCACCAGTAGTTGCCCAGGAGGAGGCGGTACTGAGCTGCCTTCTTGAAAACGACAAATCAACAGGAGAATGTGGGGACACTCACAGTGATGTTAGAATGGGGGGGAACACACAGTGATGTTAGAATGGGGGGGAACACTCACAGTGATGTTAGAATAGGGGGGAACACACAGTGATGTTAGAATGGGGGGGGGGGAACACTCACAGTGATGTTAGAATGGGGAGAGGAATACTCACATTGCTGTTAGAATGGGGGGAACACACAGTGATGTTAGAATGGGGGGGGGAGAAACACTCAGTGCTGTTAGAATGGGGGAGGAACACCCACAGTGCTGTTAGAATGGGGGGGACACTCAGTGCTGTTAGAATGGGGAGGGAATACTCACATTGCTGTTAGAATGGGGGGAAAACACAGTGATGTTAGAATGGGGGGAAAGAAACACTTAGTGCTGTTAGAATGGGGGGAAGGAACACTCACAGTGCTGTTAGAATGGGGGGAACACTCACAGTGCTTTTAGAATGGGGGGTTGACACTCACAGAGCTGTTAGAATGGGGGGGGCACACAGTGTTGTTAGAATGGGAAGGAACACTCACAGTGCTTTTTGAATGAGGGAGACACACACTGCTGTTAGAATGGGGGGGGGGTGACACTCACAGTACTGATAGAATGGGGGGAGGAACACTCACAGTACTGATAGAATGGGGGGAGGAACACTCACAGTGCTGTTAGAATGGGGGGGAATACTCACAGTGCTATTAGAATGGGGGGGAATACTCACAGTGCTGTTAGAATGGGGGGGTGACACTCACAGCACTGTTAGAATGGGGGGGGAACACTCACAGCGCTGTTAGAATGGGGGGAGGAATATTCACAGTGCTGTTAGAATGGGGGGAAGGAACACTCACAGTGCTATTCGAATGGGGGGGGATTACTCACAGTGCTGTTAGAATGGGGGGAGTAACACTCACAGTGCTGTTAGAATGGGGGGAGGAATACTCACATTGCTGTTAGAATGGGGGGGGATATTCACATTGCTGTTAGAATGGGGGGAACACTCACAGTGCTGTTAGAATGGTGGGGACACTCATAGTGCTGTTAGAATGGGGGAAAGAATGGTGATATACTTCCAAGTCAAGATAATGTGTGGCTTGGTGGGGAAAATGTTGCTGGTGGTGTTCCCATCCATCTGATCTCCCTGTCCTTTGAGGTGGTCGCGATCACAGGTTTGGAAGTGGCTATCGGAGGGTCTATTGTGAGCTCACGCACAGCATCCTGTCTGTGGTACACACTGCTCCCTCTGTGCTTGGCAGTGAAAAGAGTGAATAATGAAGATGTTGGACATGGTGCCAATCACACAGGCTGCTTTCTCCTGGATGGTGTCAAGCTTCTTGAGTATTGTTGGAGCTGCTCCCATCCAGGCAAGTGGGGAATATTCCATAACCACCCTGACTTGTGCCTTGTAGATGGTGGACAGGCTTTGGGGAGTCAGGAGGTGAATTACTTGCTGCAGTATTCCTAGCCTCTGACCTGCTGTTGTAGCCGCTGTGTTTATGTGTCAGTACCAGTTCAATGTCTGGTCAATGGTAACCCTCAGGATATTAATCATGGGAGATTCACAGGAACAGGAGGAGGCCATTTAGCCCCTTGTGCCTGTTCTGCCATTCAACGAGATCGTGGCTGATCTGTGTCCTTTCTCCATATACCTGCCTTGGGCCCATATCTCTTGATACTTTAACTTAATAAGATTTTCTCTTTCCTGGATTTAAACTGAATAGAGATGGGGAGAATGTGCAAACTCCACACAGACAGTCACCTGAGGGTGGAATCGAACGCGGGTCCCTGGCGCTGTGAGGTAGCAGTGCTAACCACTGAGCCACTATATCACCCCCTGTTGTGCTTGAGAACTCAGGCAAGAATGCAGAGGGTGCTGGGTGCAAAGGAGACCTGGGCAGAAGGTCTGATTTGGTGCACTGCATTTTTGTCAAGAAAGAAAACCTTACCCTCCACCAATTCCCCTGCTCTCCCATTCCTTTCGAATGAAATGACAGACACTCATGGTGACAATAAAACTTTTGCAGCACACCCTTTAATCATAACACTCAGGGAAAGTGAAAGAGCAAGTTTTTTTTTAAAAAGCTGCTGACAATGTTGTTTTCCAACAGTGAAAGGATAAGAAGTTTTAAATGACTTGACAACTGCTTTGGAAAGTTTCAATGAGGATGCACTTCCTGTGCACATTCAGGACTGTTTGGAATAATCCCAATGGGCACCTTCTCTCTCCCAAAGGACACTTGACTTCCTTCAAAAATCTGCTTGTAGGACCATATCCAGAAGGTGACCTTACCTCCCTAAAAGATTCTGCCTGCTTTAGCCCGTCTCCATCTGAAACGCACACGTCACGTTTTGAACAATCCATCAGTAAAGAATCTGATCAGATTAATATGTCTCAGTGAAACTCAGCCGTGTCATTTGGAATGTGCCCAAGTACAAGGTACCATCTTTGGGGGTAGAATCTCCAGATTCATAATAACTGAGAGACTGTCTGCCTTTATAACATTTCAGGTCACAGATTCGAAGCTTTTGCTGCCAGATTGTATCCATTGGTCCAGATCCCAGAGTTTGGTTTTTATTGTTCTTCCAGCTGTGCCTCCTTACTGGTACAAATAAAAAAATGATGGGATGGTTGGAGTCATATGTGAGCATTAAGTGAGACCAATGTACAATTAACTGTTGCTCTAAAACACGCAAAGGGTTCACTGTATGATACGTGTGTGTGTGCCTGTTTGTGTAAGCAATGTCACAGCTCATTGCTTGATAAAATGAAATTGTAACCGATTCCAGTGTTTTGTGATCTCCCTGTGCTTCAGGAAACTACTAAGTTGCTTCATAGCCCAGCCCTGTACCCCATTCGGTTAAAAATTTAGTATTGACAGGTTGATAGTGTTGGGGAAATCTCCTGGTGCTTTTTATTATTTTCTGTGGATTGAAGTATCAGATAATGTAACTGTTTTGCAATGAGTCATGGCAGATTCAATAAGGTGGTCTGTCATCATGAAAGTGTCTTCATTAAAGACTAATGCTTTTGAAAAGGCTAAGAATATTGACTCTTTGTATATTTTAAAACATCATAATGAACTTCACATGTACGGGGGAGGGATTTGTGTCGTCAGGCTGTTCATCACATGACTGCAATTTTTATTTAACAAAGCTTTAAACAAAATAAACATTAGGAGGAGAAATATTTGGCATTTCTGTACCATTAGAGAAAGAGCCATTACCCAAGTGCTTGATAACTCAGGGCAGTGGAAAATCTCTCTCTCATTAAAGAAGATGTACAGCAAATTATAACATGCTTAGGATGTCTTACTGTGTGGTACAATTAATCTCACACACGCATCAGCAATGTAGTCAGTGTTGTCATGGAAACCGGAACCATTTTATACCCAGCCAGATTCCATTCAGCAAATGAGTATTCAGATTTTTGTTTTGCACTCTTTGAGAAAGTTTTCTGATTCGTTCACAGAAAAGGAGTGGCTGGTATTGATCGCTCATCAGCTAATGTCCATGAGAAGGTGGTGGTGAGTGGTTTGAGAGGCCATTTCAGAGGGCAGTTAACAATTCCGCCCATCATTGGTGGGTCTGGAATCACAAGTTGGCCAGACCACTTTGGGACATCAAATATCCTTTCTGACAAAAGGATATGTGAATCTGAAGGGTTTTAAATGACAACCTATTAATTTCAAAGCCACAATCCCTTCCTATTCCAGATTTCTTGCCTTAACTGTATTGAAATCTCCAACAGCCATGATAGGATTTGAGATCACATTTCCAGAGCATTAACCGAGGCCTCTGGATTACAAATCCAGTAAAATAATTATAGGACTGCGCGACCATCTCCTTCTGCATCAGCCAGACAACAGGAATATTCCTTGCTCTCCCTACAATGGAATGCCGTTGAATCTTAGTGTCAAGCTTGTTTAGAGTCATATTCACCAGGTAACTGAGGCACCCTGAAGCATTTCAGGGGCTTGGGGTGCCTGGCCTATCTGTGATTCCAGACCTGCAGTGGTATGTGTTATTTGTCACAGGTTTCCCATGATCTCATCTGTTTTGCAGCCATTTGTGGTTGTGTGCCTAGTCTGGTTACATTTCTGGCCAAAGATATTGAGATTGGGAATTTAGTCATGACAATTCCATCAAATGTCAAAGGGAAACGGTAGACTCTCTCTTGGAGGTAGTCAATTGCCTTGCACTTGTCTCGCATGAGTGTAGTTTACCACTTGTCAGCACAGGTCTAAATGTCTAGGTTCTACTGTTGAAAAAGCAGCAAGCAATTTACAATAAAATTATGATGCAATTTTTTACACTTATACTTCTCTATTTCCTCCCCACCTCTTCAAAGTAATTTTAAAATATTCAAAAGCTCTCAAGTTCTGCCAAAAGTTCGAATAAGGTCAGGCTTTATGTAGTTACTTGAACAAAATTGTAAGCTGCAACATTTGAAACTCACTCACTCTTCCCCTCACCATTAAATCTCCATCACTCCAAAAGTAGACTAATGTGTTTTTGCTCTATCTCATACTTTCACTGAGTAGTTTCCCCAGATTCGGCTATTGCTGAAAGGGGAGACAGACAGACAGAGTTTTTAGTCTTGCCCTCATTAAGACTAATTTCAAACATTCACAACCATTTATACTACAGGGGAAAAGGCGAGCAGTTGGCAAGTCAGCTCTGATTGGCTAAGAGATTGCCACAGAAGAAGCAACATAGAAATTGGGAATGCACACGTTCCTGGTAATTCAAAATGCACAAGGCTTGAACATATCTCTTTTGTTTGCAGAGAACAGATCTCTGCGTGTGAATGTATGTCAGTTCCAACCAGCAGTTAATGAGTCACATTACAAGTTTGACCGATTATTTAACATTGAACATTAGTGCAGCTATTTGCACACTCTGAGTGCTATCTCTTCTCAGAATCACACCTAACAGGAGACATCTTATTGAAAAATGTAGACGAGTTGATTATGGTCTGTTCTCTGTATATTACAAACAAGCAAAGGAGCATGTTGTGTGGTTCAATCAGCCAATGGGTGTGATATATGGCCCATGTTCCTGGTATCGCGTCAGCCTGGAAATTCATATACGACTTTGCTCAACTATGTAACAAGAAGAATGTATTTTTGGACCAATGGTAGCATACTGTTGGTGGAAATACTGCTTACATAACCACTGTACAGTCAGTTCTGCTGTAACGCAGTAGCGCCATTCTCTTGCAATCTTGTGTTATTAGAAAATCGCGTAATAGCAGTACCACTTAAACTAATGGGGCTGGAATCACGTTGTAACCAATACATGGTTTAAAGCGTTATGCTTTAGAAACAGTGCCCTCAGTTCATCAATCTTGTTAGTGAATTCACATTAACAGAACGCATGTTGTTGCAGAATGACCTGTACAGTATAAATTATTATGATTGCTTGACGGATCCAAATCTAAAGCCTTCAGCAATATGTCTCTCTTTTCCAAATTCCACATTTTCACTGACAATTCTGGTCCTGCACTGGCCCAGTTTTCTTCATTTTCATTCCTTTTGGCATCCCTTTCCCTTCTGTGTGTTTATTCCATGTATTTTAGCTTCGTCCACCAACAGGTAGGCCAATTCTAATTCCGTCCAGTTGTGCTCATAGTAACTAATGTTTTGGTAATTTACTTGAACATCCTTTCAGGTCTGCAAAATATACTTATTCTGGCTGCCATCAGCTATTACATCTCCAGCATTTTTCCCCGTGTTTTTATAAGATGCAGAGTTTAGATAAAGGAGACTCCTTTTTTTTTAAAGGAACAAGGACACCCTTATGGATGCCGTATTTGAGATTGTGCTTTTGGAATAACAATTACTTCTTTATTATGAAAAAGATTCAGCTACCGGGGAACAAATGACTTATCTACCAACCTCTTCAATATGGAGTCATACAGCACTGAAACTGACCCTCCAGCCCAACCAGTCCATAATCCCAAAGGGTTTTTCTGTACAATTCTGTCAGTTTTAGTCTGAACAGGTAGTTTTAATAATTATTTTTGTAAGACAATACTCAAATTATCAGAACGGTTTTTAAAATATACATTCAAAATTAGGATTAAATTTGACTTTGTAAAACGTTTTTGTTATATAGTCCATTAGACTTCAAGCTTAGAAATGAAACAGACTTTTGCACACTCCTGAATACAATATCATTTGCAACTAATAATTTAAGCATAGACAATCCTGAATTGAAACATACTTAACACCTAGTCGCTGAAAGGAAAGTGCTTTTTTAAATTCAGTTTTTGGATATGAACAGTGTTGGCACTTCCTGCCCTAAAAAGGTGGTAAAGCAGCAGGATGGCATAGGTACACCCACACAGCTGTTCGGAAGAGAGTTCCAGGATTTTGACCAAGCTTCAGTGAAGGAACAAGAATACATTCCAAACTACTTGGAGCGTTCATCTGCTCTCCTCATCCTTCTAGGTCACAGGAGCTAGAAGCTGCTATTGAAGGGATCTTAATGTGTTGCTAAAGTCTATGTTGTAGTTGGTGCACACTGCAATAAATGTGCATGACTGTTGAGGAATTGTTTAAAGTGCTGGAATGGACGACAATGAAGCAGAGTGCTTTGTTCTTGAGTGCTGTTGAAGCTGGAATAAGCCAGCAATTTGGCATTACATTCTTGACTTATGCCTAATAGATGGTGGACAGGCTTTGGGGAGTCACTGTGGAAGTCTCAACATCTGTCTTGCTTTCCTCCATCCACAGTATCCAAGGGTCCAGACACACCTACCAGGTGAAGCTGCACTTTACAGGCACTTCCCACAATCTAGTCGACTACATTCACTGCTCACAATGTGGCCTCCTCTACATTGGGGGAAACGAAGTGTAGACTGAGTGACTGCTTTGCAGAACATCTACATTCTGCCCACAAAAATGACCCGGAGCTTCCAGCTGCCTGCCGCTTTGACACCTCACCCTGTTCCATGGCCAACATCCCTATCTCAGGCTTGCTGCAGGGCTCCAGGGAAGTTCAGTGTAAGCTGGAAGAGCAACACCTCATTTTTCCTGCTTGGGGACCCTGCAGCCCTCCAGACTCGATACTGAATTCAATAATTTTAGGTCCTGAACTCCACCATGTCCTAACCCTCAAGTCGACACACCAGGCCTTGTCATTACATAGGCTGCCATTACACACTACTTCCTGTTGGCCACTAATAGTCCCTATTAGCAGCTATTTACCTTCACTGCCAGATCGTTATCAAATCCTTGTCTGTCAAACTGTTCTTCTCTCTGTTTGGGCTCTATCCCTATCACTGAGCCTGGCTCTGTGGCTCAGAAGGGAAGGGAGGAGAATAGGAGAGTGATAGTGAGAGGAGATTCAATGGTAAGAGGAACAGACAGGAGATTCTGTGGTCGTAAACTAGATTCCCAGATGATATGTTGCCCTCGGTGCCAGGGTCAGAGATGTCTTGGATTGAGTCTACAGGATTCTCAAGTGTGGGGGGTGGAGTGAGCAGCCAGAAGCTGTGGTACATGTCGGTACCAATGGCATAGCTAGGGAAAAGAATGACTACCTGAAAAATTAATAAAGGGAGTTAGATTGGAAGCTGGAAGGCAGGATGTGCAGAGTAGTAATCTCAGGATTGCTACCGGTGCCACAGGCTAGTGGGGCTAGGAACAGAGCGAGTGCAGCTGAACATGTAGCTGCAGGGCTGGTGTAGGAGGGAGGGCTTCAGATATGTGGGATATCATTGGGATATCTTCTGGAGAAGGTGGGACCTGTACAAGGAGGATGGGGTTGCACCTGAACCGGAGGGGCACTAATATCCTGGGTGGGAGGTTTGCTAGAGCCCTTCAGGAGGGTTTCAACTAGTTTGGCAGGAGAATAGGAACTGGAACTATGGATCAGAGGATGGGGTAGCTGGTGAACAGGCAGATACAGCGTGCAGAGAGTCTATGAGGAAGGATGGACAGTTAATAAGGCAAAGTTCCAGTCAGTGTGATGGGCTAATGTATGTCTAGTTTAATGCAAGAAGTGTCAAGAATAAGGATGATGAACTTACAGCATGGATCAGTACTTGAACTATGATGTTTTGACCATTATGTTGACTTGGATATCACAGGGGCAGGAATGGTTATTGGTTGTTCCGGGGTTTAGATATTTCAAAAGGAACATGGAGGGAGGTAAAAGAGGTGGGGGAGTGACATTACTAATAAGGGATAGTATCACAGCTGCAGGAAGGGAGGCTGTCGAACAGAATTTGTCCACTGAAACAGGAAAGGAGTAGTCACTTTATTGGGAGTTTTCTATAGACCCCAGCCCCTAATAGCAACAGAGACACAGAGGAGCAGATTGGGAGGCAGGTTTTGGAAAGGTGCAGAAGTAACAGGGTTGTTGCCACGGATGGCTTCAACTTCTCTAATATTGATTGGAACCTCCTTAGTGCAAATAGTTTGGATGGAGCAGATTTTGTCAGGTGTGTCCAGGCAAGGTTCCTGACTCGGTATATAGATAGGCAGACTAGAGGGGAGGCCATATTGGATTTGGTGCTTAGTGTGAGAGCATTTCGGTGATAATGATCACAACTCCCTGAACTTTACTATAGTCATGGACAGGGATAGGAGCAGACGGTATGGGAAAGTATTTAATTGGGGGAGGGGGAATTACAATGCTATTAGACAGGAACAGTGGAGTATAAATTGGGAGCAGATATTCTCAGGGAAATGCATGACAAAAATGTGGAGGTTGGTTAGGGAGCACTTGCTGATTGTGCTGAATACATTTATCCCACTGAGGCAAGGATGCGATGGTAGGGTGAAGGAACCTTGGGTGACAAGGGATGTGTAACATCGAATCAAGAGGAAGAATGAAGCTTACTTAAGGTTGAGGAAGCAAGGAACAGACAGGGCTTGAGAGGGTTACAAGGTAGCCAGGAAGGAACTGAAGAATAGACTTAGGAAAGCTAGAAGGGGGCACGAAAAAGCTTTAGCTGATAGGATTAAGGAAAGCCCTAAGGCATTCTACACTTTCATAAGGAACAAGAGGATGGCCCCTGAGTGAGGGTAGGGCCGATCAGGGATAGTGGAGGAACTTGTGCCTGGAGTCAGAGGAGGTAGGAGAGGTGCTTAATGAACACTTTGCTTCAGTATTCACTAGTGTGAGGGACCTTGTCATTTGTGAGGACAGTGTGAAACAGGTTGATATGCTCTAACAGGTTGATGTTAAGAAGGAGGATGTGCTGGAAATTTTGAAAAACATGAGATAAGTCTCTTGGGCCAGTCAGGATATACCCAGGGTTTCTACACAAAGCAAGAGAAGAGATTTCTGCGATCTTTGCATTCTCACTGTCCACTGGAGTAGTACCAGATGATTGGAGGGTGGCAATTGTTATTCCCTTGTTCAAGAAAGGGAATAGGGAAAATCCTGGGAATTACAGACCAGCCAGTGGTGGGCAAATTATTGGAAAGGATTTTGGCAGACAGGATTTATGATTACTAGGAAAAGCATTGTTTGATTAGTGGTAGTCATCTCAACATTGAGAGGGGTGGGTCATGCTTCACAAGCCTTATTGAATTTGTTGGGGATGTAACAACAAATTGATGAAGGTAGAGCAGTGGATGTGGTGAGTATGGATTTTAACAAGGCATTTGATAAGATTCCCCATGGTAGACTCATTAGAAAGTAAGGAGTCATGGGATACAGGAAAATTTGTCTGTCTGGATACAGAACTGGCTGGCCCATAGAAGCCAGAGGGTGGTAGTTGATGGAAAGTATTCAGCCTGGAGCTCGATGACCAATGGTGTTCCGCAGTGATCTGTTCTGGGACCTCTGCTCTTTGTGATTTTTATAACTGACTTGGATGAGGAGTTGGAAGGGTGGGTTAGTGAGTTTGCTGATGACACAAAGGTTGGTGGAGTGGTAGTTAGTGTGGAGGGCTGTTGTAGGTTGCAATGGGACATTGACAGGATGTAGAGCTGGGCTGAGAAGTGGCAAATGGAATTCAACCTGGAAAAGTGTGAATTCACTTTGGAAGGTCAAATTTGAATGCAGAATACAGGGTTAAAGGCAGGATTCTTGGCAGTGTGGAGGTACAGAGGGATCTTGAGGTCCACATCCATAGACCCTTCAAAGTTACCACCCAAGTGGATAGGGTTATTAAGAAAGTGTACAGTGTGTTGGTTTTCATTAGCAGGGGATTGAGTTTAAGATCCGCAAGGTTGTGCTGCAGCTCTATAAAGCCCTGGTTAGATCACACTTGGAATATTGTGTCCAATTCTGGTCGCCTCATTATAGGAAGGATGTGGAAGATTTAGAGAGAGTGCAGAGGAGATTTACCAGGCTGCTGTCTGGACTGGAGGGCATGTCTTATGAAGAAAGGTTGGGAAAGCTTGGGCTTTTCTTATTGGAATGAAGAAGGATGAGAGGCGACTTGATAGAGGTGTCCAAGATGTTGAGAGGCACAGAGAGAGTGGATAACCAGAGACTTTTTTCCCCAGAGTGGAAATGGGTATCACAAAGGCGCATAATTTTAAAGTGATTGGAGCAAGGTTTAGGGGAGATGTCAGAGCCATGTTCTTTACACAGAGAGTGGTGGGTGTGTGGAATTTACTGCCAGTGGTGGTAGTAGTCAGATATATTAGGGACATTTAAGCCACTCTCGGATAGGGACATGGATGATAGTAAAATGAAGGGTACGTAGGTTAGTTTGAACTTAGGGTAGGCTAAAAGGTCGGCACAACATCAAGGGCTGAAGGGCCTGTACTGTGCTGTACTGTTCTATGTTCTATCATTTATTCCTTCCACTATTTTCCCCCACCCTATCAATTGACATTTCCCCAGCTACCATCAGTTCTAAGGAAGGGTCACTGGACCCAAAACGTTAACTCTGATTTCTCTCCACAGATGCTGCCAGACCTGCTGAGTTTTCCCAGCAACTTCTGTTTTTGTTTCTGATTTACAATGTCCGCAATTCTTTTGGTTTTTATTCTGTCTTGCACTTGAGGCCAGTGTTCATAAGTTGGTCCAGTTCAGTTTCTAGACATACAGAATACCAAAAGGGAATGAGGACCTAGCTCAAAGAATGGAGTTTATTATACCCAAAATAGTTTACCAACAGATGTTTATGAATTATCTCTGTAAAAACGGTATAAAACTCCAAAAAGAAATTCAATTCAACAATTAGGCACAATAAAATTCCTGACAATTTTCAAATCAAACAGTGTAGCTCACCTGTCACAAACTACTGCACTCACGTCTCTATTCTACAAGTTGGAAAGGAAAGCATTGATTCTATCATTGATCAAACACATCCATATTTTTAAAAGACACATTACCCTTGAAATTTCTGCACAATTTATGCCCTGCATGTTAACAAAGAAACATTTGAGATTTATAAAAAACTCAAAACTCCATCATGACTAAATAGGGTTTGATCCCTGAGTGCTATCCAGTGTAATATTTGTCTCCAATCATTATCAAATACATCTACATTTAAATGGATCAGTTTCTGTGCCTTTTTTACATAACTGTTACAGTATGGAACAGGGGCATTTGACCCACTGCGTCCACACTGGCTCTCCAGACATCATGTCACCTGCTTTATTTCCTCCTCTCTGTAACTCTGCACATGGTCATTTGAAAAGGAACAATCAAATTCCGTTAACACTCGAGCGAATTTGCCTCCACCACACACTCAGTATAATCCAAACCCTGAACATCCTTTGTGAAGAAGGAATTCTTCATAGAACTATTGATTCTAATTATTTTAAATCTGTACCATCTTCTTTGAGATCCTTTGGCAAGAGGGAAATCTTTCTCCGTATTTACTCTTTCCATGATTTTGAATACTTTAATTCAGTTCTCTCAACCTTATTTAAAACCTGCTCCTTTTCAATTTTAAATCCTTCTAGTGACAGAACGTTCTCCTTTTTTACCACAGCCTGGGTAACATCACCCTCTTTGGTAAAGACAGATGCAAAGTCTTTGTTTAATACTTTAACATTGCCTTCTGCCTTCATTTGTAAATCCCCTAATGAGCCACACTCCACTTTTTACCATCCTTATGTTATTTATAGAAGACTTTGCAATTCCCTTTTGTCTTAGCTTCCAGGCTCTTTTCATATTCCCTCTTTGACTCTCTTATTTGCTGTTTCATCACCTCTCTGGACCTTGGATATTCATCCCATTGTATTTTCTACCTAACATCATAATTTCTACCTCTTTGTCATCCTGCTGTGGATTTGTTTGCCTTTTTGTGGGACTATATCTTGACTGTGCTTCAAACATCTTCTCCTCTTTGACTGTTCAGCTATTGCTGTTCTGGCCCTACCTTTGACTCCAATGTATCCATCCCAGATCCATCCATTGAAGCTGGCTTTGCCAACTGGTCATTATCCTTTTCCATCATCTTATCCCCCAAAGTGTTTTCCCACTGACACTTGATCTAATCGACTTATTTCTGAGATGCAGACTGAGCAGGTGCTTCCTTTCTTGTTGATCTGAAAGGAAAGTGCCCTTTACACCACTACCATCCGAGTCAGGACACCATTTGTTCTGGATGTAGGTTTGCTCACTGAGCTGGAAGATTCATTTCCAGACATTTCATCACCCTACTAGGTCATATCTTCTGTGGGTGTCCGGGCGAAGCACTGTTGATAATTCCTGCTTTCTCCTTATATGTTTGGGTTTCTTTGGGTCCACCAGAAGCTCACTAAAGATGTTACCTAGTAGGGTGATGAAATGTCTGGAAACTAACCTTCCAGCTCAATGAGCAAACCTACATCCAGAACCTCAACCTGAGTTACAAATCTTCTCAAAACTCACTAACACCATTTGTCCCCCAATTTGCTACTTGGATGATTCCAAGGTAAAATTCCAAATTAGCACTTTGTTGTAAAGCATTAAGTAACATGCCAAAAATCTTCTGAATTCACACCAAGAATGAGGAGTCAGTCTTCAGGCCTTCAAACCTCCTCAGCCCAGCATTCAATTAGATCAGGTTTCGTCCGCATTTCAACTCCATTTCTCAGCCTTTGCTCCCTATCTTTTGACAATCTTCTAAATTGTATTTATACAGTGATTTTAAACATAATAAAACATCTTCAGTCCTCACACAGGCTTTAAAGATCAACGTTTGGCAATCAGCAACACAAGAGAAATATTAGGCCGGGTGACCTAATGCTTGGTTGAAGAGGTGGGCTTTGAGGAGGATCTTCATCAAGGGAGTCGAAAAATGCGGCTCTGAAAAAGCACAGCAGGTCAGGCAGCATCCGAGGAGCAGGAGAATCAACGTTCATTCCAGATGAAGGGCTTATGCCCGAAACGTCAATTCTCCTGCTCCTCGGATGGTGCCTGACTTGTTTTCCCAGTGCCACAATTTTCATCTCCGACTCTCCAGCATCAGCAATCCTCATTTTCTCTTCAGGAAGGGAGTACAGAAAACTGGAGAGTTTGAGAACCAGGCAACTGAAGCCATGGTCACCAATAAAACCCATCAGAGTTCAAATTCAACCGTCTGCAGCCTTTTATCAGGAGTTGCAGATTTCCACCATTCTTCATCATAGAATCCCTACAGGTGTGGAAGGAGGCCATTCGGTCCATCGACAGTGACACTCATTGTGGATACGTTTTCTGATTTCACTCCTGAGTTTTCGATTGCGGCTCCTGTTCTATATTCTCAGAGTGGAGAAATCAGCTGTTCTGGATCTGTTTTGTCAAGTCCCTTCATCATTTTAAACACTTCCATTAAATTACTTCTAAACCATAGAAAATCAAATGAATTCAAGTAGAGCTCTAACGCATAGTGGGTCCAGAATGTGAAATGTTACCTGCAAAGTCAATATACATCTTGTGTTCAACAGTTAACTCCAGGAGGAGACCACTCAAGGTTTATCCCTTTGAAATCTGTCTCTTTGAGATAAAGGCCTTTAGACTTTTTAATTCCATTTGGAAACTGGCTGTTTTTTGTTTATCTATATGAACATCCAATCTCTTCTTTCCCCCACAATTCCTAATATTGCATCTGTGAGAATATGCCTTTCCTCTGAACCTCACACTTCCCATTGCTGAACTCTGACAGTCAGTTCTGCCCACTCCCTTCCTCTGTAAATGCAATGAACGACTCTAACTGCCAAACAACTTTCTCCATAAAATATCAATCAAGTAATAATGTTAGAAACCATCCTCAAAATACATTGTCTCAAAGTTTCAAGTCAGAACATATAATTTATGAGTCACTGTTTTATTCCTCCTGCCTTTTTAACCAACAGCAACTTTCATTTTAAAATGGTCATTCTGCGCCACAGGTGAAGCTAAAACGCACCAAGGAGGCATTCATGACATGAAATGTTGCGGCCGTACAAGACATAGGTTAGGCCGCTGTTGGAATATTGTAAGCAATTATTGTCTCCTTCCTGTTGGAAGGATGTTGTGAAGCCTGAAAGGGTTCAGAAAAGACTTACAAGGATGTTGCCAGGGTTGGAAAATTTGAGCTATAGGGAGAGGTTGAATAGGCTGGGGCTGTTTTCCCTGGAGGAGGCTGAGGGGTGACCTTATAGAGGTTTATAAAATCATGAGGGGCATGGATAGAATAACTAGAGAAAGTATTTTCCCTGGGGTGGGAGCGTCCAGAACTAGAGGGCATAGGTTTAGGGTGAGAGGGGAAAGATATAAAAGAGACCTAAGGGACAATTTTTCCATGCAGACGGTGGTACATGTATGGAATGAGCTGCCAGAGGAAGTGGTGGAGCTGAAAAATGTGTTGCTGGAAAAGTGCAGCAGGTCAGGCAGCATCAAAGGAGAAGGAGAATCGACGTTTCAAGCATAAGCCCTTCTTCAGGAATGAGGAGGGTGTGTCCAGCAGGCTAAGATAAAAGGTAGGGAGGAGGGACTTGGGGGAAGGGCGTTGGGAATGCGATAGGTGGAAGGAGGTTAAGGTGAGGGTGATAGGCCGGAGTGGGGGTGGGGGCGGAGAGGTCGGGAAGAAGATTGCAGGTCAAGAAGGCGGTGCTGGGTCCGAGGGTTGGGACTGAGACAAGGTGGGGGGAGGGGAAATGAGGTAGGTGAAGAAATCTGCATTCATCCCTTGTGGTTGGAGGGTTCCTAGGTGGAAGATGAGGCGCTCTTCCTCCAGACGCCGTGTTGTCATGGTCTGGCGATGGAGGAGGCCAAGGACCTGCATGTCCTTGGTGGAGTGGGAGGGGGAGTTGAAAGTGTTGAGCCACAGGGTGGTTGGGTTGGTTGGTGCGGGTGTCCCAGAGGTGTTCTCTGAAACGTTCCGCAAGGAGGCGGCCTGTCTCCCCAATGTATAGGAGGCCACATCGGGTGCAGTGGATGCAGTAAATGATGTGTGTGGAGGTGCAGGTGAATTTGTGATGGATATGGAAGGATCCCTTGGGGCCTTGGAGGGAAATGAGGGGGGAGGTGTGGGCGCAAGTTTTGCATTTCTTGTGGGAAGTGGAGGAGGCTGGTACATTTACAACATTTAAAAGGCATCTGGATGGGTATATGAATAGGAAGGGTTTGGAGGGAAATGGGCTGGGTGCTGGCAGGTGGAACTCGACTGTGTTGCGATATCTGGTCGGCATGGAGGGGTTGGACCGAAGGGTCTGTTTCCATGCTGTACATCTCTATGACTCTATGAAGCAACATCACATAACACCCAAACCATCTGCATCTAAAACATGGTGCATTCACAACATTGTTGCAAGACCAAATGACATTGACGGTCCTGCCTGACATTTCTCAGACTGACCGAGCTACCTCCTGGCCAGGTCTGACCTGGATTCACTTCTGCGTTACCCTATATCCAGAGATGCACCATCCTGCCTGGCAGCTGGATATCACCCACTTTCATGCAGCGTTCCTCCAGAGCCAGATCTAATTCAGATTCACAGCACTGTCCTTTATGTTATACAGCCCACACTCACACTGAAGATAGCACCAAACAGACATTGGCAATGCCAGCTGGGAATGCTGAGTAACAGGCAAAGAGATTCCTGAAAGAATCAGCAGTCTCTCAATCCCCTCCCAAAACTCCAGAACTGACCCAGCTCTCTGATTAACTCTCTCGTGCCATCAACACAATTCACCTGCTCCGTGTGCCTGCCTCAGCACTGCCAGGAAGGCAGCATCCTTTGCTCCCTGGTCCATGCCCAACTTGCACATTTGCCCCACCGTCTCAGTGTCTAGATTAGAGTGGTGCTGGAAAAGCACAGCAGGTCAGGCAGCATCCGAGGAGCAGGAAAATTGACCTTTCAGGCAAAAAGGGCTAATGAAGGGCTTTTGCTTGAAACGTCGACTCTCCTGCTCCTCGGATGTTGCCAGACCTGCTGTGCTTCTCCAGCACCACTCTAATCTAGACTCTGATCTGCAGCATCTGCAGTCCTCACTTTTGCCACCCTCTCAGTGTACCAGCCTCATCCTTAAGGCTCCCCTTCGCCCTGGCTTCTGTCATTGTCCATCCTGGTTCTGCCCTCCTGCTGACACCTCCACCCTTCTCCACCCCACCCCAATCTCATCCCAAAACCCAACCATTTCACTGTGCCCTCACCAGGCAGTAACCTGCCGTAGCCCCAGCCCTATCCCCCAGCACTGTCAGGGCTCCAGTCCTCTCCCTATTCTACAACGCCCTTAACGCCTACTGCAATCCATACACAGTCTGGTCCTCTCTCTCAACCCCCTGCTGTTCCTGAAACAGGAGGGACTGCTGCAGTGAGACCAGCTCCTGGTCTGTCTCTGCACCGAGAGTATTCCCATCTCCACCTGACTGCTAGGGAGTTGGGAAATTAACGTCGCTCCCAACCCGTTAAAACAGCTCATGGGAGCCAAACTGAAAACACTGCAGCGTATTCACTTCCTTCAAAGCCGACACTGCACCTTGCAATGCTTTTCAGAGACAAAACAGAATTCAAAATGACCATTTTGATTCAGTTCAGCGCAGTCATTTAACGCGACTGTCTGTCTCCTTCGGGAGGAGGCGATGGTGAAATGAAGGAGGCAAGGCAAGCGGATTTGTTGAGCCCGGCACATTGCTGCACAAGATGCTGAAATTGTACTCACACCACCAGCCGGGAGATCATCCAGGATACCATGGCGAGGGGTCGAGCTGATAGCCGCTGGGGATGTGTCCTGAGGCCAGCTCCAGTGTCTCAGTCGCAGTGTGTTCGGGCAAGCCCCAGTCCTGGCTGCACCCTATCACCCTCTCCCCACTGCACTGAGTGAGGCAGCTCAAGGCCAGGCGGAGTTCCGGCTCCTCAAGCAATACCAGACTTTAAAAGGGGAATGACGCAGCCTCCGTCCTCCACAGGACAGAAATAAATATATAAATACAGCGCTTTCCCTCCGAAAGCCGGGCTTTTCCTTTCTCGCTGCTGTGTCTGTCAGCTCTGGGCGCACACAGACGGTTCTCTCTCATGGCCCCCTTTTTGCTGTCTGTCTGCCTCTCAATGCAGTGCTCTCCCACAAGTTACAGATCTGACCTGCTCGGGGGGGGAGCTCCGATCATCCCCCACCACCACAACAACGTTGATCTTGATGCAGCACATTACTGCAGATGCTGGAATCTGGACTGAAAACTACAACTGTTGGAGAGCACAGTGGGTCAGACAGAAAGCAAGCTAACGTTTCCAGTCTGGATGGCTGTGCTGCTCTCTCTCTCTCCATGGATGCTGCCTGACCTGCTGTGATTTCCAGCATTGTTTGCTTTTTTTCAATATTTATTCTGATGTTGTTCTTTGCAACACAAAGAGATTGAGTGTAAGCTGATCCATCATGCCTTTAAGGATCAGTATATCTGTGCCATGTCCCAAATCACCCGTTCCCAAAATGTGTCTTCTAGCTGATGTCCAGCTGGAATATGTCTGTCCGGTCATGGGGGCAAGGAAGATCATCATTCTGTCTTAATGCATTCATCGCCCCTCACCCAACCCCATCACCCACACATTTTGCAGTTGTATCAGAAATGTTCTGTAGTGATAGGAACCAGATGGATCTTATTGACCTATGAAACCCTCTACTGGGCCTGTTAACCTGGGCCAGTCAGGGAGTCCTGGCTGACAGAGATAAACAGGGGATGGCCTGGCCAAACTGGCCATCAACAGGTCCAGGCAGCGGGCCATGGAGGGGGTCGTTAGGGCCGACTGCCTGCCCCTCTTCCGAGGTTACGTTAGAGCCCGGGTGTCCTTGGAGAAGGAGCACGCGGTGTCCACCGACACCCTGGAGTCGTTCAGGGAGAGGTGGGCGCCGCAGGGAGTGGAGTGTATTATTTCTCCCTCCAATTCTATTTTGATTTAATCCCTACCCTCCCCTTCACTGTTTTGATCACACAGCATTGCCCTTTGGTGTGAAGGGCAGTGCTTGTCACTGGCCACTCGGGTGTTTTTCCTATCTTCCTGGTGGTGGAAATTGAATAAAGATTGGTGCACTTTGTGTCTTTCACTGTGTTGCATATCTACACACACGCACACACACCATGGGTGCTGGGGAAAAAATAAGCACTACCGCAGTTAGGCGGTAGTGTGGAAAATGAAAGAAAAAAAAGAAAAAAAATGAGAAAAAAAAGAGAGAAAAAAATAAATGTTCATGTTATCACACAGCATTTCCCTTTGACAAAAAAAAGAAAAAATGAAAAAAAATTAAAAAAAATAAAAAAATAAACAGGGGATGGCCTGGCCAAACTGGCCATAAACAGGTCCAGGCAGCGGGCCATGGAGGGGGTCGTTAGGGCCGACTGCCTGCCCCTCTTCCGGGGTTACGTTAGAGCCCGGGTGTCCTTGGAGAAGGAGCACGCGGTGTCCACCAACACCCTGGAGTCGTTCAGGGAGAGGTGGGCGCCGCAGGGAGTGGAGTGCATCATTTCTCCCTCCAACTCTATTTTGATGTAGTCCCTACCCTCCCCTTCACTGTTTTGATCACACAGCATTGCCCTTTGCTGTGAAGGGCACTGCTTGTCACTGGCCACTCGGGTGTTTGCCTATCTTGAGAGTAGGATCAGTGTGTGACTGTGACTGTGTGTGTACATGCAAGGACTCTCCTCCTTGAAGGGGACTCTCCCTGTTGCTGCTTGGGGCCTGCCTCACTGCTGCTGCCTGGGACTTGCCTTGGGGCCCCTCCCCAGGACCTCCACCATTGCTGCTGCTGTTGCCTGAGGCCCACCTCCACTGCTGCTGCCTGGGACTCGATTTTGGGGCTGCCTGGGACTTGCCTTGGGGACCCTCCCCGGCAGGCCTGCCCCCCACCACTGCTGTGACTGAGGAACTGCCCAGGACTTGCCAGAGGCCTGCCTCCACCGCCGCTGCCTGGGACTTGCCTTGGGCCCCTCCCCACAACCTCCACCACTACTGCCGCTGCTGACTGGGACTCTATTTTGGGGCTGCCTGGGACTTGCCTTGGGGACCGTCCCCAACAGGTCTGCCCCCACCGCTGCGGCCTAGGACTTCCAGAGGCCTGCCTCCACTGCTACTGTTGCCTGAGGCCTGCCTCCAACACCACTGCCTGGGACTCGCTTTGTCCCCTCCCCAGGACCTGCACCACTGCCACTGCTGGAGGCCCGCCTCCACTACAGCTGACTGGGACTCTATTTTGGGGCTGCCTGGGACTTGCCTTGGGGACCCTCCCCAACAGGTCTACCCCCACTGCTGCAACCAAGGGCCTGCCCAGGACTTGCCAGAGGCCCACCTCCACCACTGCTGCTGCCAGAGGCCCAACACAACGTACAGCAGCAGAGTATGTCGAGCCCGAAGGTCGCGGGGCCCAGCCGCACCTACGCCGGGGTAGCCGCTGCCTTAGGCTCGGCTGTCCCGACCCCGGCCGCAACCCAAACCCCCTTCAGGCAGCAGACCAAACGCCTGGGGGTAAAGGCCTATCCCCACCCCAATATGAGCATCGAGGCCTGCAGCAAGGCCATGGCTAGTGTGGTCGGCCCACTGGCCATCGTCGCTGCGGCCCGAATGTACGGGAAGGCCGTATTTTTCCTCAAGACCGAGCAAGCGGTCCACCTGGCCGTGGAGAGGGGGCTCACTGTGGGCGGGACACATTTGCCCGTCGACCCTTTGGAGGTTACGGCCCAGAGGGTCGTGATCTCCAACGTCCCACCCTTCATTGCCAGCGAGCTCCTTCTCCCCCACCTCACCACCTTGGGGGAGATCCGGTCAGGGATCCAGCCGCTCCTGCTCGGTCTGAAGGACCCCGCCCTCCGGCACATCTACTCCTTCCGACGCCAGGTGTTCATTTTCCTGGCCCGGGAGGAGGTCACCGAGGGCTCCTTCACCCTCATCCACGAGGGCGCGGCCTACCGCACCTTCTGGACGGCGGGCGGTGCCACCTGTGCTGTGAGGTGGGCACATTAGAAGAAACTGCCCCACCCAGAAGGCTGCCCAGCCCTCGCCAACAGCTAATGGTGGTGCCGCCGCACCCACTCCCCCCTCCCCCAAAGTCAACACCACAAGCCCCGGCACCGGAGCCTGAGCCGGAGGCTTCCAATCCTCCAGCCTCCGGTAGGGAGGCGGGTGAGCGTCCGGCCGGTCAGAAGGCGCTCAAAAAAGACGCGTCGCGTCAAGCCCGCCCACGGGGAGACCACCCTATCCCCTTCCCCGACACCTAGCCCACAACCTGCCCCGCCCCGGCACGACAATGCCCCTGCGGCCGTGCCAGCGTCGCCCCGGCGTGGGAACCCTGACCCCCCCCCCAACCCCCAAACCTGTACCTGATCCTGGCCCCACTGACACCACATCTACCCCCTCACCCCGATAGAGAAACCCCTGGGGCTTCGACGCCCGCCCCTGGTGCTGCAACACATGGCCTGGGGACTCCCGAGCCCTGGCACGAACCTGGGGGGAGCCACCGCTGACCAACCTCCTGCAGCAACCGTGTCTCCGGGCCCTGGAGAGGGAACTGGGCCCCTGCCCTGCCTTGCCTTGCCTGCCATCACCTGATAAACCAGGGGTGGAGCAGGAAGTGACATGGCTGACCCTCTCCACCCTGGCCACGCCCCCTGTCTTTCCCCAGCCGATCGTATTCTGGGAAAGGCTGGTGGGAGGGACCTCGGGCCCCATGACCACCAAGGCAGGCGGAGAGGGCAAGGCCCATAAATTCCCCCCTGTCTCTCTGGGGAAGAGGTGCTAGCCCTTGGAGGGGAGAGACATTCCTGCAGCGTGCTGGTGGCACTGTCCCTCTCCAGGGGACGAGCCAACGGTGCCCCCCAACTGTTCCGCACCACGACCCGACCTGCCACAACCCCCCAGGAGCTACAGTAGGGCCTCCTGCTGCCCTGACTCCTCTGGCTCCTAGGGAGGGCTTTAACAACCACGAGGGCTGTGGTGCAGGCGATGATGGAGGACCCTCGGCTGGGTCATTGAGTGGCAGAGGGGAGGAAGGTGTTACCCTCGCTCCTCCCTCCCAGACTGTGTTTTTCTGGGGACCTTGGCCCTGGGGGATGACCTTTTTCCCCCCGAGGAGCCGGGTGTCCTGGTGTCGGGAGAGGAGCGGGGCCCCGAGCCTCTGCCGCCTGACGACCCGCACTCGGGGCGTTCCAGGATGGGGTGATTCGAGGAAGGTACCGCCGGTGACCCTGGGGGTGGGGTCGCCGGGGGTTTGAGGCCGGTTTGTGGCACTGGACCAGCCCCCATCCTCTCGGTGGGGGAAGGGTCGGTGACCGAGGGCGACCTCCCGGAGGAGGGTTCGGGATCAGTGGCGGACACCAGTGACGACGTGGACTCTGTCTGCAGTGACATTTTCAAATCCCAGGTGCCCCTCATCCCCCTCGGCGAACTCTGGGAATTTGTCGAGGAAACTTGGTGTCGCCGGGATAGAGCCCAACTGGCGCTCAACCACTGGAGCTCCTTCGAAAGAGTTTACTGGTCTGCCTACGTTGCTCGCCAGGCACCTGGGCTCGATGTCAACGAGCGAAAGCGAGTCAGGAACTTCCTGGGGCACTCCTGGTGAGGGCAAGGGACTTCTGTGCCTCTTCCCCCATCCTCCCTGTGAATGTGTATACAGCTTTTTAACTGTACTGGTGGTGGTTGCACAATGCTTCTGACATGGAGACGACTATAGCCAGCCTCAACATCAACGGCAGCAGGGAGTCACAGCGCAGATTTCAGACCCTCTCGGTCCTTCGGGACGGGAGGTATGCGGTGTACTTCCTGCAAGAAACCCACACTACCCCGGGAGATGAAGCCACCTGGCTCCTGGAGTGGCAAGGGGGGGGTCTACATGAGTCACCTCACCCACAGATCTGGCGGGGTGGCTATCCTGTTTGGCCTGCATTTTCAGCCGGAGATCTTGGGGGTCAGGGAGCCAGTGCCAGGCTGTTTGCTTCACCTGACGGTTTGGCTGGGGGGCGCGGTGCTTCACTTGGTGAACGTCTATGCTCCCCTGGCCGGGCCGAGGCAAGCGAGCTTCTTTGAAGAAGTGTCCACTCACCTTTCTTCCATTGACGAGAACCAGTGCCTCGGTCAGCCCGACGCGGACCCGGCCCTGCGTGGGGTGTACAAAGAGAAGAAGGCCGAGCTCCGGGACCTGCAGCTCGTCGGGGCTCGGGATGCGTACATGAGGTCGCGGATCCAGCTCCTGCAGGACCTGGACTGCGGCTCCTCTTTCTTCTACTCGCTGGAAAAAAGGCGCGACACCCGTCAGCAGCTCCTTGTGCTGCTGGCCGACGACGGGTCCCTCGTCTCGGATCTGGAGGGCATCAGGGCCCACGTTCGAAACTATTACACGGCTCTGTTCTCTCCGGATCCGTCCAGCAAGGATGCTGACAGAGTTCTGTGGGAGGACCTGCCGCAGCTCGGCCTGGAGGACGCCGGAAGGCTCGACGCTCCCGTCACTTTAGAGGAGCTGACTGGCGCCCTCGACTGGGTCTCGAGGGGCAAAACCCCTCGAGAGTTCTTCAGGGCATTCTGGGACGTCCTGGGGGACGGCTACGCACAGGTCCTGTGGGAGTGTCTAAATGCTGGACAATATGGGTGCAGGGGATTAAAAAAATAAACAGGGGCTTTAGGAAAAAACAAAATAAAATAGGGGAATGCTCCACCCCCTTGTAAAATTGCTGTCTCTTGTATACAGCTGTAAATGTTAACTGTGTTTTTGTAAACTGTTTTAATAAAATTTTAAAAAATAAACACGAGATTCAGAGTCTCCTCCGTTCAGGGGACTGAAAAAAAAATAAACAGGTGATTCAGCATCTCCTCACTCCGGGAGACTGACTCTGAGCTGGTTGGCCAATGTACTGTGCACGTGGAAGTAAAGGGTGTCTTGGTGATGGGACACTGGCCCCTGTGCAGTTATTACAGGTTCCCAATTTCTTGCTGTTTTGTTATGGTTTATGTCCCCACATCCAGAAGTTAGTGTTCAAGACAGACTGGTCAAAGAGAAGGCAAGGACAAGAACTCTCTCCAGGGTAGAGCTTCTGTACAACAATATTTATTACATGTTATCATGTGTGTCATTCAGAGATATGTTAGGCTCTAACCCATACTGTTTACATTATAGAGACATTATACCATAAACTCTACTCTAGAGGCTAATTAATCTCGTCCACATCCCTCTCTACACATTTACAACATTCACATGCCTAGATGGTGTGCTTCTGTCTAGCTCTCTCCCTATTTCTCACTTCTTCCTACACAGTGTTATTTATACCCAATGAGGAGCGAATCTGCAGCATCTTCACAAGGTTGTACCAGGACCCAGATTGCACCAGCACTTGCCTTTACTGTTTCAGCTGAATGTCCATTCCATGAAGGAAGAAGAACTTTTTGACATCAGCGCTGAACTTAAACTTTTCTATCTTGAAACTGCTCCTCTGAAATACCGTCATAATTTGTTTTAAAATAAATGTCCTGCATTTATCCTTTATATTACATGATATATCTCATTTTCCTCTGGATGCCCACATCTGGAAAGTCTGACTTTTACCAATGTTTCTTTATTACTCGGTCCTATGACACTGGCTATGAACCTTATGGTTTTTCTCTGAACTGCCTTCAATGCTCACGTACCCCTTCGGTTTTTTCAGTGACTGGAACTGAACTCAGCACATAAACAGCAGTCTCACCAGACCACGACACACATTGGCTCTGCCTGACTTATATTCAACTCATTTGGCTATATGGTTCAGTGAGTGTGAGCCTTCCTTCTTGTAACTGGATCAATAGCTCACTCCCTTGGGTATGAAGCAATCTTGTCGAGTGAATTACTTCCCATCTGACTGGAAACCAAGTCAGTCAATCATTTCGAATTGCTGACCAGCAGCCACTCTGTCTATTCATGCAAATGCTGTGCAATCAAAACACCACAAAATAGGAGGAACAGAATGTGTGGATTGCTGTACCTTATCGATATCCTGCTGCTCCTTACCACAACACTACCACCCCCTCCCACCATGCCCCATCCCCCCCACCCCCACCCTGGGCCCAACCCACTCAACCTACTCTGTCAGCCAGTCAGATGAATTTGAATTAATCTCCTGTAGGACTGTGCAGGTGACACGGTGGCTCAGTGGTTAGCCCTGCTGCCTGACAGAGCCAGGGGCCTGAGTTTGATTCCAGCCTCAGGTGACTGTTTGTATGGAGTTTGCACATTCTCCCCGCGTCTGCATGGGTTTCCTCTGGGCGCTCCAGTTTTGTCCCACACTCCAAAAATTTGTAGATTAGGTGAATTGGCCATCTAAATTGCCCATAGTACTCAGGGATGTGTAGGTTAGGTGGATTAGTCAGGGGTAATTGTAGCGTAATAGGTTCGGGGAATGGGTCTGAGTGGGTTACTCCTCGGAGGTTCGGTGTAGACGTTTTGGGCCTGTTTCCACATTGTAGGGATTCTATGAAATGTACCCCTCCCTCGTTTGCTATCCACATATATCTGTTCTCCAGTTTAGGTATATTTACGTATAGGAGTACAGTATAGCTGCCACCATAAGACCATAAGACATAGGAGTGGAAGTAAGGCCATTCGGCCCATCGAGTCCACTCCGCCATTCAATCATGGCTGATGTGCATTTCAACTCCACTTACCCACATTCTCCCCGTAGCCCTTAATTCCTCAAGACAACAAGAATCTATCAATCTCTGCCTTGAAGCCATTTAGCGTCCTGGCCTCCACTGCACTCTGCGGCAATGAGTTCCACAGACCCACCACTCTCTGGCTGAAGAAATGTCTCCGCATTTCTGTTCTGAATTGACCCCCTTTAATTTTAACGTTGTGTCCACGGGTCCTAGTCTCCCCGCCTAACAGAAACAATTTCCTAGCGTCCACCCTTTCCAAGCCATGTATTATCTTGTACGTCTCTATTAAGTCTCCCCTTAATCTTCTAAACTCCAATGAATACAATCCTAGGATCCTCAGCCGTTCCTCATATGTTAGACCAACCATTCCAGAGATCATCCGTGTGAATCTCCGCTGAACACGTTCCAGTGCCAGTATGTCCTTCCTGAGGTGTGGGGACCAAAACTGGACACAGTACTCCAAATGGGGCCTAACCAGAGCTTTATAAAGTCTCAGTAGCACAATGGTGTTTTTATATTCCAACCCTCTTGAGATAAGTGACAACATTGCATTCGCTTTCTTAATCACGGACTCAACCTGCATGTTGACCTTTAGAGAATCCTCGACTAGCACTCCCAGATCCCTTTGTACTTTGGCTTTACAAATTTTCTCACCGTTTAGAAAGTAGTCCATGCTTTTATTCTTTTTGCCAAAGTGCAAGACCTCGCATTTGTTAACGTTGAATTCCATCAGCCATTTCCTGGACCACTCTCCCAAACTGTCTAGATCCTTCTGCAGCCTCCCCACTTCCTCAGTACTACCTGCCTGTTCACCTAACTTCGTATCATCTGCAAACTTCGCTAGAATGCCCCCAGTCCCTTCATCCAGATCATTAATATATAATGCGAACAGCTGTGGCCCCAACACTGAACCCTGCGGGACACCGCTTGTCACCGGCTACCATTCCGAAATAGAACCTTTTATCCCATCTCTCTGCCTTCTGTCAGACAGCCAATCCTCAATCCATCCCAGTAGCTCACCTCGAACACCATGGGCACTCACCTTGCTCAGCAGCCTCCCGTGGGGCACCTTATCAAAGGCCTTTTGGAAGTCTAGATCGACCACATCCACTGGGTTTCCCTGGTCTAACCTACTTGTCACCTCTTCAAAGAATTCCAACAGGTTTGTCAGGCATGACCTCCCCTTAGTAAATCCATGTTGACTTGTTCTAATCAGACTCTGCTCTTCTAAGAATTTAGAAACCTCATCCTTAATGATGGATTCTAGAATTTTACCAACAACCGAGGTTAGGCTAATTGGCCTATAATTTTCCATCTTTTGTCTTGATCCTTTCTTGAACAACGGGGTTACAACAGCGATCTTCCAATCATCCGGGACTTTCCCTGACTCCAGTGACTCTTGAAAGATTTCAACCAATGCCTCTGCAATTTCCTCAGCCACCTCTCTCAGAACTCTAGGATGTAACCCACCGGGGCCAGGAGATTTATCAATTTTAAGACTTTTTAGCTTTTCTAGCACTATCTCTTTTGTAATGACAACCATACTCAACTCAGCCCCCTGACTCCCTTTAATTGTTGGGATATTACTCATGTCTTCCACTGTGAAAACTGACGCAAAGTACTTGTTAAGTTCTCCTGCTATTGCCTTATCTCCCATCACTAGGCTTCCAGCATCAGTTTGAAGTGGTCCAATATCTACTTTTGCCTGTCATTTGTTTCTTATGTATTGAAAGAAACTTTTACTATCATTTCTAATATTACTGGCTAGCCTACCTTCATATTTGATCCTCTCCTTTCTTATTACTCTCTTTGTTATCCTCTGTTTGTTTTTGTAGCCTTCCCAATCTTCTGATTTCCCACAGCTCTTGGCCACTTTATAGGATCTCTCTTTTTCTTTAATACATTTCCTGACTTCCTTTGTCAGCCATGGCTGTCTAATCCCTCCCTGGATAATCTTTCTTTTCTTGGGGATGAACCTCTGTACAGTGTCCTCAATTATACCCACAAACTCCTGCCATTTTTGCTCTACTGTCTTCCCCGCTAGCCTCTGTTTCCAGTCTATTTTTGTCAGTTCCTCTCTCATGCCCTCATAATTACCTTTATTTAACTGTAACACCATTACATCAGATTTTGCCTTCTCTCTTTCAAACTCCAGACTGAACTCTACCATATTATGATCGCTGCTTCCTAAGGGTTCCCTTACTTTAAGATCCTTTATAAAGTCTGGTTATTGCAAAGCACTAGGTCCAGAATAGCCTGCTCCCTTGTGGGCTCCATGACAAGCTGTTCCAAAAAGCCATCCTGTAAGCATTCCATGAATTCCCTTTCTTTGGATCCACATTATTTTCCCAATCCACCTGCATATTGAAGTCTCCCATGATCACCGTGACCGTGCCTTTCTGATATGCCTTCTCTATTTCCCGGTACATGTTGCGCCCCTGGTCCTGACCACTGTTAGGAGGTCTGTACATAACTCCAATTATGTTTTTTTTGCCTTTGTGGTTCCTCAATTCCACCCACACAGACTCCACATCATCCGACGCTATGTCATTCAGTGCCATAGATTTAATTTTGTTCTTAACCGAAAGGGACAAAGCAGTAGACTAGTATTGGAACTAAGTTCAGTACAGTTTTTCTTTCCAAATATTTACAATGGCAAAGATTGGACTTTGAGGTGGAATCTTTGAGTCCTGAAGGAGATAAGTAAAATGAAGGGCATGGGATTTAATTGGATAAGAGTCAGGAAATCGAATCCCATCAGTGAGATGAACTTCAGCAATTATAATCTCCAATCTGAAAAATTAGCTCAACCTTCCTGACTTCAGGTGTTAAGAAGCCTGTCTCTCATTAAAAAGCACAACTCTCTCGAGGTAAGTGCTGGCTTCTAACTAAGTCACACATGCTGTAGATAAAGGAGAACCAGTGGATGCATTATATTTAGATTTCCAAAAGGCATTTGATAAGGTGTCACATCAAATTGCAGAAAGTAAAAGCTTGTTGGTGTAGATGTTAACTACTGGCTTGGATCAAAGATTGTTTGATGAGCGGGAAGCAGACAATTGGAATAAGTGAGTCTTTTTCAGGCCCAGGATAGAGTTCATAGAAACCCTACACTGTGGAAGCAGGCCATTCGACCCATCAAGTCCACACTGGTTTGCTGAAGAGCATCCCACCCAGACCCAATCCTATCATTCTGCATTTCTCCATGGCTATTCCACCTAACCTGCACATCTTTAGACTGTGGAAGGAAACTGGAGCACCCAGAGGAGACCTACACAGATACAGCAAGAATGTGCAAACTCCACACAGACAGTCACCCAAGGGTGGAATAGAACCCAGATCCCTGGTGCTGTGAGGCAGCAGTGCTAACCACTGAGCCATCATGATCACATGCGGTGTGCCACAGGGGTCAGTGCTAGGGATTCAATTCTTTACAGTTTATGGAAATGACTTAGATGAATGGCTCCAAGGTTTGAGAGTTACAGTTGCTGGTGACATAATGATAGTTGGAAGGTGAGTTGTGAGAGGACATAAGAGCATATAAAGGGATATAGATCAGTTATGTGAGTGGGCAAAGATCTGGTAAATGAAATACATTGTGGGAAAGTGGTAAATTTTCCACTTTGCTGGAAAAAAATTAACAAACAAATTTTCTAAATGGTGAGAGATTGCAAAACTCTGATATGCAGTGTATCCTACTGCATGAATCACAGTGGGTTAGTATGTAGGTACAACAAGTATTCTAGAAAGCTAAAACAATGTTATGCTTTATAGCGAGGGGAATTGAATGCAAAAGTAAGGTGGGGCAGTGATGCTTGAATTATACAGGGCATTGGTGAGACCACATCTGGTGAACTGGTCACGTACCTAAGGATGTTAATGTGTTGGAAGTGGTTCAGAGAAGGTTGACTAGCCTAATACCTGGGATGAGCAGATGTCCTTAGGAAAGGGCAGACAGGCTGGGCCTGTGTCCTCTGGAGTTCAGAAAAGTCAGAGGTAATTGAATTGAAAAATATAAGATGCTGAGGGGATTTAACTGGATGGATGTTGGAAAGATATTTCCTCTTGTGGAAGAAACCCAGATTAGGGGTCATAGTTTAAAAATAAGCGATCACCCATTTAAAACAGAGATGAGGAAACCTTTTTCCCTTATAGAATTGTGAGTCTTTGAAATTCCTTTACAAAGGCAGGGCATTCAGACATTTAAACATTTTTAAAGCAAAGATTCGAGATTACCAAGGGGATTAAAGATTATCGGGGATATGCAGGAATGTATTAAAATGAGATCAGCCGGGATCTTATTGAATGTCAGAGCAGGCTCGAAGCGATTAGTCGTTTTGTCTTGTCCCAGATTTGTGTGGTTGTACACAATCAAGAAGTCTGTGCCTCCAGGTATCTAACGACACAAAAGAGGGTTTATACCTGGTGACTTTGACTTCTTCCTTGACCTTGGAGTAAGTTCTTGCTGCTTTGTCCTTACAGCTTGAGGTTTACATTGAGGTCACATTGAGCTGCAGTGTGGTGTCTTCCAGTGGATTGAAATCAGCAAAGGGAAGGAGGGTGGCTGTGCCTGTAGGAGACAATTTGGGCAGAGCCACATCAATGGTTAAGATATAAAAACCACTATCATGATGTAGGGGGAGTACATTAGTATGGACCAATGGTGTTTGGCTAATGGATGCACAGGTGGTCATAAATTCATTACTTTTGGGTCGGCAAAATATGACAAGTGGTCTACAACAGGGACTGTATTACAATTTCTATCAAGAGCACAGATGAAGGAACCAAATTTACAGGAGATCAATTTGATGACAATACAAATATAGGTAGGACGGTGAGATGTGAAGAGATTGTAAGGAGCCTGTGTTGGGATACAAATAGGGAGTGAGCAAAACTTTGGCAGATGGAGGATAATTCGGGAAAATGTAAACTTGTCCATTTTAGCAGTGAGAACACAAAAGCAAAATACTAATTCAACGGAGTGGGACAACAGAACGCATGTACAGAGGGACCTGGGTGTCTTTGTAGCTGAATCACAAAAGGTTAGTCTGCAGATAGCAACGCAAATGGAATATCTTTCTTTAGTGTAAGGAGAATGGAATGTAAAAATAGAATATAAAATATACTGAAAGATAAAAGTAAAAGTAGCATTGGCAATGATACTTCTGGAGTACTGTGTACAGTGTTGTTCTCCTTATTTAAGAAAGGTGTAAATGCATTTGATGCACTTCAGAGAAGGTTGATATGACTGGTTATCTGGAATGGGGCAATGTATTTTACGTTGAAAGGTTGGACAGACTAAATCTGTATTTTTTTATTCATTCAAGGAATATGAGAGTCTCTGGCTAGACCAGCATTTATTGCCCATCCCTAATTGCCCAGAGGGCAGTTAAGAGTCAATCACATTGCTATAGGTCTGGAGTCACAAATAGCCAGACCATGTAAGGACACTAGATTTCCTTCCCAAAAAGATATTGTGAACCAAGTGGGTTTTTCAACAATTGACAATGGTTTCATGGTCATCATTAGAATCTTTATTCCAACTTCTTTATTGAATTCAAATTCCACGATCTGCTGTGGTGGGATTTGAACCCAGGTCCTCAGAACGTTAGCTCATTCTCTGGATTATTAGTCTAGAGGTGATACTTAGCAATAACACCACTAGCGATAACTCCATTTCCTGCAGGCTGGAGTTTAGAAGCACGAGAGGTGGTCTGATCAAAACATATACGATCCTCAAGGAACTTGACCAAGTGAATGCTGAAAGGTTGGAGAGACTAGAGTTGGAATTACTGTTTAAAGTAAAGGGTCACACATTGAATTTGGAGATGAGGAATTTTTATTTACTCAAATTGATTCTGAGCTTTTAAAACTCGCTTTTCAAAGAGTGGTGGAGATGAGGTCAATGAATATTTTGAAAGCAGAGGTGGATCGATTCTTGACTAACAAGGGAGTCAATGGTTATTGGGTATGTGTGAGAATTTAGATTATTTACAGTATGGAAACAGGCCCTTCAGCCCAACAAGTCCACACCGACCCACCGAAGCGCAACCCACCCAGACCCATTCCCCTACATTTACCCCTGGTCAATTCACCTAACCTGCACATGTTTGGACTGCGGGAGGAAACCGGAGCACCGGAGGAAACCCATGCAGACACGGGGAGAATGTGCTAACTCCACATAGTCAGTCGCCTGAGGCAGGAATTGAACCTGGGACTCTGGTGCTGTGAGGCAACTGTGCTAACCACTGTGCCATCGTGCCGCCCATTAAATGTGGAATTGAAGCCACTATCTAATCAGCAATAGCATTATTGAGTGACAGAGCATTCTGTAAGGGCTGGGTGACCTACAGCTGCCCCAGTTCATACCTTTGTATGTTCACAACATTGACAGCATGAGCAGACTGTCACCTTTTCAGTGTACATCATCTGTGTGGTGCTGAGGTGCCTATAGTGTCGCTGTTAGACTGAAAGATGCCCCTGGGAGTTTCCCATTTGCAGTGAGCATGCAGAGTACAGTGATCTTTCATCCTCGTCATGCATTGGATTGGAGTTCCTTTGTGAGGCGCATGGATGGTGACCTGTACTGTGACCTTGGTTGAAGCTCCTGATGGGAGGTTCCATCCCTAAAGAACAGAAACTTTCTTCTTTCTGGAATCATCTGGAACTAAACCTCTCGCGAGGCATTGCTGAAGCACAGAGCCAGGTTCCAAGATGTCTCCCGGGGATACCCATGACCAACAGTGATGCTGAAAGCTTGAAGTGGCTGAAGGGCCGTCTGGGAGGCTTGCAATATGGCACTCAGGCCCTTGGTCTGGCCAAGATGAGAACTCCCTGTCCACCTTTAACCCATAAGCTTGACCAATCAACTCCTGCAATAGTTTGCATGCCTGCATAATGAGCTGCGAAGCAGTGTAAGCACACGAGGAAACCTGAGGAGCCCCTGAGCAGAAGGAAGGCCCAGTGACATGCCTGATGCTGGGTATGGAAGGCACAATGGAAGGTTCTGCTTATCGCTTATCTAATCTCCTCTAGTTGCTGAATGATCACAGATGAATCTTAAAGAAATTTATTTTTGATTGAAAGTGCAATTGAGTCAAGATTGTAGCTGGTCAAAACTTCCAAATTATAGAATCTATAATGGTACATCAATAAAAGAGGCCATTTCGCTCTCTCAACTCTCCACCAGAATTAACCTCTTCAATCAGTTAAACAGGGGTTAAGATATTACTTTACTTAGATAATCAAATGCATCTTCAGATTTGTTTTGTTTTAACTGGTTTAGAAGTTGTTGGTGTTGCTAGCTAGGTCAACATGTATAGCCCATCCCTAATTGCCCTGGAGAAGGTGTTGGTGAGTTGTCATCTTGGACCATTGCAGTCCTTGGGATGTAGGTGCCCCCCGCAGTACCTTGGCAAGGGAGCTCAAGGATTCTTATTCAGCAATAGTGACAAAGTGGTAATGCAGTTCCAGGACAGACAGCTCAGTTGCATGGTGTAAAGACAATAATCTCTCCCTCAATGCCAGCAAAATGAAAGAGCTGGTCATTGACTTCAGGAGGTGGAGCAGAGGACACACCCCTGTCTGTATCAATGGTGCTGAGGTGGAGGTGGTTGACAGCTTCATGTTCCTGGGAGTAAATGTCACCAACAATCCATCCTGTGGTCAAGAAAGCACCCCAATGCCTCTACTTCCTCAGGAGGCTCAGGAAATTTGGCATGCCCACAACGAGTCTTGCCAAATTTTTAAGGATGTACCATAGAAAGCATCTTACCCAGATGCATCACAAGTTGGTATGGCAACTGCACTGCCCAAGATCACAAGAAATTACAGAGAGTTGCAAATGTAACCCAGTCCATCGCACAAACCAGCCTTCTATCCATTGACTCCATCTACTCTTGGGAAAGCAGCCAACATCATCAGAGAACACTTGGATTTGCAATAAGATGATCAGTTCAGTGTCAAGGATATCTGGAAGAAAGTGTGAATTTTTCCTTTGTCCACTGGTCTTAACTATCTCACACGGTGACCTGGGATTCCCTCAGAAAGTGCTTCGAAACATGAACATTACAGTGACTTGTGATGATGTGAGCTGCCTACTTCAGGCATCAGAGTGAATGAGGTAAATGCAGGCTGTCAGCTACTGCTAACGCACAGCACTCATGCTGCATAGAAACTCACCCACAATCTTCCCAGCTTCACCTCTGTCTGACGATTGCCTGCTGTTAGGATGCTCATCGGCATAGAAGTTGAGACAGAGTCCCTGCTTTCCTGTTTGTGAGATAACTACAGGCTGTGGCAGCATTGTTCTTTCTGTCTGAGACAGGTAGGTAATTGATGGCACACCTTTCTCAACTTTGTAGGCAGTGGAATGTTCCTTTTAAAAAAAACAACAGCTCTTCTGAGATACTGGAAGCAACGTTGGCCAACTGAATGGCATGCTGGGAAAAGCAAGTAAATCAGGCACACATGAAAACGACATATACACCTTGCTTTCTCAGCTTAGAGCACTTTAGTTGGATGTTTCGGTACGCATATATAAATCCACTGCCAGCCACAAATTTTGACAACACATCGTTTAACATTGCAGGGCTTGACTTTTCAGTCATAGAGTCAGAGAGTCATAGAGATGTACAGGACGGAATCAGACCCTTCGGTCCAACTTGTCCATGCCGATCAGATATCCCAACCCAATCTAATCCCATCTGCCATCACTTGGTCTTCAGCCTCTCCCTATAGCTCAAATCCTCCAACCCTGGCAACATCCTTGTAAATCTTTTCTGAACCCTTTCACGTTTCAAAACATCTTTCCGATAGGAAGGAGATCAGAATTGCACACAATATTCTAACAGTGGCCTAACCAATGTCCTGTACAGCCGCAACATGACCTCCCAACTCCTGTACTCAATACTCTGACCAATAAAGGAAAGCATACCAAACACTATCCTATCTACCTGCGACTCCACTTTCAAGGAGCTATGAACCTGCACTCCAAGGTCTCTTTGTTCAGCAACACTCCCTAGGTCTTTACCATTAAGTGTATAAATCCTGCTAAGATTTGCTTTCCCAAAATGCAGCACCTCGCATTTGTCTAAATTAAACTCCATCTGCCACTTCTCAGTCCATTGGCCCATCTGATCAAGATCCTATTGTAATCTGAAGTAACCTTCACTGTCCACTAAACCTCCAATTTTGGTATCATCTGCAAACTTACTGACTATACCTCTTAAGCTCACATCCAAATCATTTATATAAATGATGAAAAGTAGTGGACACAGCACCGATCCTTGTGGCATTCTACTGGTCACAGGCCTCCAGTCTGTCAAAAGCTGTGTTTTACTTTCAAAATGACTTGAGCATCACTGAATGCTATTTTGATGATGATCTTGGGCAGGGCAAGTGGACTGCCAGTATAGGGATGGCAAGTCACCATTGTCCAAGAGGATCATGGGACTTCTCTCTCATTAGAGGGCAATGATGGGCGGTGAATTTAATCTGAGGGTCACCATGCCTCATGCTAATCCCAGACGGTGCGGGACACTATGCAGAGTTGCTAGATCAGCTCCTAAAACAGTGACAGCTCTGATTGAGCAGATCCATATTGAGGTTTGATATTTTAGCGAATGTTGCATCTCAAACACACTCAGCTGAATGTGTGTTCAACACCAGGAACACACTCCTCACCGTCACCGCTCCCCACCCCCAATGGCAATTTAATGGTGTGAGCTACTATTGTCTGGTCTGTTGTTGTTTGATTTCTAACAGCTCCCTCAGCACTTCTGGTCATTTCCAGAGCTGCTGTGAGTTGCTGGGATCAACAGGGAGTGGAGTGCACGGGCTGAAGGACTTTGTTCTGACTCTGGAGATTCTGTAAAGACCAACTGCTCCCCCAGAGAAGCAAAACGCAGATCCCCCTCCCTTGATCGGGATCACAACCAGGAGAATGGCCAGAGGCAGCTCAGACTCAGAGAAACTGCTGGAAGAGGGAGGAGGGGGTGGCAACAAGTCTCTCAGTAGGAGGCTATAATGCAGTAGGCGGAGATGGTGGTCATATTTCTGGACCAGAAATCCCAACTAGCAGAACTAAAGCTCTGTGAATATAAGTTCACTGGTTAATGGATGAAAGTCGATTCATCAAATCTGGAGTTAGGAGTGAGTGTCAGTGATTGTTGCAAAGGTCCAGCAGGTTTGTGACTGCCCTTTTGGGAAGGAGACCCTGCTTTCATTGTGCTACTGCTGAGGATAATGACAAACAAGGTAACATATTGTCCTGAGGTAAGATGGTGCTCGGTGTGATGCATTAAAAAGGAGTTGATACTTGTCAACAATAAGAGCCAAAACAGTTCTCTCAGCTGTTTGGAGAAAGAAGCCATAATCAGGAATTGGGAATAAAGCAATGGAGCTAATTAGTACAATTGATATTAACTGAAAGTGCCTAATGGAAGTAGGGTTTTGGAGATGGAGTTGTTTGTGTTACTGTCTTGTTCCAGTTATCATCAAACACATTATCGCAATAGTCACTCACAGCAGGTGACACAGTGGCTCAGTGGTTAGCATTGCTGCCTCACAGGCAACTGTCTGTGTGGAGTTTGGGCAGCATCCAAGGAGCAGGAAAATTGACTTTTCAGGCAAAAGCCCTTCATCAGGAATAAAAGCAGAGAGCCTGAAGCATGGAGAGATACATGAGAGGAGGGTGGGGGTAGGGAGAAAATAGCATCGATTACAATAGGTGAATGGGGGTGGGGATGAAGGTGATAGGTCAGAGAGGAGGGTGGAGTGGATAGGTGGAAAAGAAGATAGGCAGGTAGGACAAGTCATGGGGATGGTGCACATTGATACACTCACCACCCGATGCCAGGAGGAAGAACGCCTCATCTTCCGCCTCGGAACATTTCAACCCCAGGATATCAATGTGGACTTCACCAGTTTCCTCATTTCTCCTCCCCCCACCTCACCCTAGTTCCAAACTTCCAGCTCAGCACTGTCCCCATGACCTATCCTACCTGCCTATCTTCCTTCCCACCTATCCACTCCACCCTCCTCTCTGACCTATCACCTTCATCCCCACTCCCATCCAACCATTGTACTCTTTGTTACCTTCCCCCACCCTCCTCCCTGACCTAGCACGTTCATCCCCTCCCCCACTCACCTAGTGGACTCTATGCTACTTTCTCCCCACCCCCACTCTCCTTTCACATATCTCTCCACCCTTCAGGCACTCTGCCTGTATTCCTGATGAAGGGCTTTTGCCCGAAACGTCAGTTTTCCTGCTCCTTGGATGTTGTCTGACCTGCTGTGCTTTTCCAGCATCACTCTAATCTAGAATCTGGTTTCCAGCATCTGCAGTCCTTGTTTTTACCTGTGTGGAGTTTGCACATTCTCTCCATGTCTATGTGGGTTTTCTCCCACAGTCCAAAGATGTGTAGGTTAACTGGATTGGCCATGCTAAAACTATCCCATAGTGTCCAGGGTTCTATGGGCTAGCTATGGTAACTATGCAGTTACAGGGATGGGATAGTGGTGTGAGTAGAACCCTTTGGAGGGTTGGTGCAGACTCAATGGGCCAAATGGCCTCTTTCAGCACAATTCCATCATCTCCAGGACTAACAATTGCACTCAGCACTATGGTTTAAGTAGGTCTCCAAATCAAGTCTTTGCAAGTTAGAAATACCAACCAGTTGCCAATCCGCTAAGTAAATCCCCCTGAGTCTGGGTCCAGGTATCGACAGACTCCCCAGAATCAGTGTGTCAGGCAGTCACGGGTTCTGCCTCACCTTGGGCGTCGTGCATTGTTAATGAGATTTGGGTCTGCAGGCTGGTTGTTTCTATCTTGTGTTGCCTTCCTCATGTGATAACCTCTTACAGCTCACTATAGCTGCTGGACTCTCCTTATTGCAATGGATGATGGAGCAGTTCGAGTGAGAGTTGAAGCACAGTAAGTAACAACATCCTCAACAACCAGAACGAGTAACTTATCAAACACAATGCCTAGTTGTTAGGATAACTTTGGTTGCCAGTTGTCAAAATGATTGAGCCCTGGGCTTGCAGCAGGAGCTGGTTTGCTCCTGTCCAGGGAGCGAGACTGTGACTGTGCAGCCAATTACACACTAGACAATGAGTCAGCAGCTTTCTACAAGGGCAATGCTATAATTCAATAAATGACCCAATTGATATATTATTATAACAGATACCTTTTTTGCTGGTTTACATTCATACATCATATTATTAACAATAATTAATTGTTAGAATTACATAAAATATACATAATGGACCATTTCTCTGCTGCAAATGCTCCAGAATATAGAATTGAAACAATTCATTTAGCCAGCGAGCTGATACTGGTACTTATAATTCACTCTTCAGTTAACCCTCTCAATCTATCATTTTTGTCCTTTCTCCTGCAAATGCTTACCAAGTTTTCTCTTAAGGTTATCTCTGTTGTTAGGTTGAACTGTTCCTATGGTAGTAGGTGCTGTACACTCACCACTTGCTGCTTAAGGAACTTACTCATGAAATTGCTTTTGGATGTGTTTATGACTATCTTAGATTGATGAGCTCCAGCTTCTCCAGAATTGCAGACATTTTCTACCTGAAAGCAAACTTATTTCACTCGTGAAGGGGAAAGGGTTTGACCTGTTTTCTCTTTGTTTTGTGTTGAGCAGCCCAACAATGAACGGTTTGTATTTTGCAGAAAATGTTACTGCGTTGGAACTTGGAACTTCCAAAAACATTCTTTCCTGGGATGCGGATATCACTATGTCGCTGGTGGGACCAATATTTGTTGTGCATTCCGGATTACCTTTGAGGAGATGGTGATGAAAACACCTTCCTGAAATGTTCCAGCCCATGGACTGTAACTTCATCGATGGTGTTGGAGGCAAGGACTTCCAGGTTTTGACCTCATGACAGGGAGCAATGATATACTGTAGTTCCAAGTCAGGGTGGCCTGTGGCTTGGAGAGGAACTTGAGTGTGGTTGTGTTCCCTTGTGTCTGCTTTACTTGTATCTTCGGTGATAGAAATTGTGATGTGGAGGTGCCGGTATTGGACTGGGGTGGGCAAGATCAGAAGTCACATGACACCAGGTTGCAGTCCAACAGGTTTATTTGAAATCACAAGCTTTCGGAGCACTGCCCCTTCATCAGGTTCACCTGTTAGACCATAACCTGGTGTCATGTGACTTCTGACCTGATAGAAATCATAGTATCAGAAGGTGCCATCGAAGGAGATTGACAAGTTATTGCATCGAAAAGACGGTACGCATTTCCCCGGTGGGTTACCCTGATTTTTAACTGGGGCAGGGTGAGATGGTGGAAGTGGGGAATCTGACCCCTTATATAATCCAGTTCTGTGTTCACATCGTTACACAGGAACATTATTGGAGGGCTTGATGTTTATGACTGAGTGATTTCTGAACCACATAAACTACATTCAACTGTATGTAGTCAACGAAAACATGACATTTTGCTGGGCTGCATGGCAATTGATAATGTCTTTGGCCAAGTTATTCACGAAAGTTCACTGATGATCAGGTTTACCTGACGAGATTGAAAGGTTACTATCAGTTCTTTACTTAGATATTGGATTGAATTCTTTGTGGAATCTCTGTCTCAAAAAGGAAAACAGTACGTTGAACAGTTGCTCTTGAAGTCCAAAGATTGTTGGATTAACTAAAGCAGCAATGACAGGAGGCACAAAGAATTATCTGGCCCATAATCTCCTGACCTATTAAAAAAGATTTACATTCATATGGTCTTGTTGAAAGTGCAGGATGTCCCCACACACTTTATGACTAATCAAATACATTTTTTCAGTGTACTTCTTGTTGTAATGCAGAATACGCAGCAGTCAATTTGTACACAGCATGATCCCACACAGCATAATTTAATAGGAACAAACTGATCTGTTTCAACCTCTTCTGGGATGACAGGGCTGCTCGGTGGTTAGCACTGCTGCCTCACAGTGCCACGGTTTGATTCCAACCTTGGGTGACTGTCTGTGTGGAGTTTGCACATTCTCTCTGAGTCTGTGAGGGTGTTTTTTCACAGTCCAAAGATGTGCAGGTTAGGGTGGATTGGCCATGCTTAATTCTCAACAGTGTGCAGGTTAGGTGGGCTAGCTCAGGGAAGTAGACAAAAGTGGATACTGCAGATGCTGGAGATTCGAGTCAAGGTTAGAGTGGTGCTGGAAAAGCACAACAGGTCAGGCAGTATCCAAGGAGCAGGAAAATCGATGTTTCAGGCAAAAGGCCTTCATCAGGAAGCAACGGGAAGTGCAGGGGGAGGCTCTGGGTGGGATGCTCTTCAGAGGGTTGGTGTGGACTCAATGGGCCGAATGGCCTGCTTCCACACTGTTAGGGATCCTATGCAAGACTGTGACATAATGTCATAACCCCTCAGAAACGGTGTTGGAAATGCCAGCTGGAACCTTGCTTTGTCAATCTTATCCCACATTTATTACAAACCAAACAGGAAGCTGTAAAAGTAGATTGTGCCAGAAAGCAGGAATGTTGTCCTGTTTGCAAAGCTCAAGGCACTGTCTTTTGGGTTCGGTCCTTAAACATTGCCAGCCCCCTCCTCATGCTGCTTGTAAAGAATGGGCTCTGGTGGGGATGTGCTAAAAAAATCAAGTTATTTTTATGTCACACGATGATACCAATATTCACTGTTGTACACTTTGAGTCTCAGGTGGGATTCCAGTGGATTTATTAAGGCAATTGCCTAATCCCGTAATTTTAAAAGATAAACACATAAAAAGGAAATTGAAAATGCAGTAAAGCTCTGCTTGTGGTAAACAGTGCTACCTGTATATGAAAAATAAATCAAACAATTTCGAAGTCACATAAATCTTGCCTTCATTTTGAAGGAGTGTGCATTTTACATTTCCTTCATGAATATTCTGGTCAGTCACCTTGCTTCCATTATTGAATCTCATTCGACACAGTAGCTGCAGATATCATTGTAAGCCCTGGTTTTCTTGACGCACTTGAGACATCATAAAGCTCAGCTAGACTCCCTTGAGAGACTCAGAATGTAATTTAAAAGCAATAAATATAGTCTCGAGGTCTGAATCTGATTGGAAGTGCAACGACGATTTGCTTGAGAAAGCCTAAATTTGTCTCTTACTTCATCCTGGTTTTACATGACCTTCAACTTACAAATTCATTCTCTAAATCACAAAGGGGAAAGCATAATCTTTTGAAGGAATACGAGTGCAGTTCTGGTTGTTACATGACAACAAGGATAAAGAGGTGAGGGAATGATGCAGAGAAGCTTAACAAGGATGACACCAGAAATGCAAGGGTAGGTGTTTAAAGGAAAGAAAAACAGAAATTGCTGGGAAAGCTCAGCAGGTCTGGCAGCATTTGTGGAGAGAAAACAGAATTAATGTTTCGGGTCCTTTGACCCTTCCTCTGGCCCCGAAATGTTAACTCTGATTTCTCTTCACAGGTACTTGCTGAGCTTTTCCAGCAATTTCTGTTCTTGTTTCTGATTTACAGCAACCCCAGTTCTTTCTGTTTTCATATCAGGAAAGGATTGACCAGCTTGAACTTTTCTCTTTTGAAAATTGAAGGTTGAGATGGTGACCTAATGGAGGGTTTTTAAAAAATCGGAAATGTTTTGATTGTGTGCACACAGAGGGAATGTTTTCTCTTGCGGGGGAAGACCATATTTACAGGCCATCAGTATAAGTTTCTCACCAAGAATTCCAAAAGGGAATTGAAAAGAAATTCCTTTACTCAAAGAGAGGTGCGAATGGTGGACTCGTTAACTCAAGGAGAGGTTGGAGAAATGTATTCAAGAGCAAGTTGTATGAGAGAGAAGAGATTCTCAACTTAAGTGAGGATGAATGGGAGATTGCTTGGGGAGTGGGGTCAGGTATTGAGGGAGATGATGTAGACGTAATGTCACAGAAATAAAAACGCTGAGAACTAGGCTCATCCACAAGGGGCCCAGGTTTAAATCCTATCAGGCCTGTTGATGCAATTAAAATTCAGTTATAAATCTGGAAGATAACGCTGAAAGATGTGGTCAGTATTATAACTATCATCAATTGTTATAAAAAAAACCCATTTGGTTCACAAGTGCACCTTCGGGTCAGAAACCTGATCTGGTGTATGTGTCATTCCAGCTCATCTGCTGTGTGATTCACCTCTAACTGCCCTCAGGTCAAGGTCAGGTAGAGATGGCTGCGCAGTAATGACCACATCCTGTGAAAGAATAAAGATGAGAAAGTGGCACAGAGTTGTTTCTGTGCCATCATTCTACCCAACATGAGCTTTCTCCCTCACTTCAGTGCCAGACTGCTTCAAGAACTGCTGTCCTTATGTGTGCAGCAACGCTACTCGTTGACAAAGAGTTGGCTAATTGGATGAAAACCGATCAGTTAGTCACTGTTCCCGCACTGTGTGGGCTCCTGACCCCTTTCTGAGTCTGGCAGTAACATCCTGAAGATTGTAGGGGAAGGTCCCGCCCTCAATGTTGACCTGTCACACATACAACCGCATTAAATGGAAACCTGACCTCACTCCAAAGTGGAAACAAAGCTTAACCTCCATTCAAGTTTTGGCTTGTGGTAAAAGTAATGTTGAAATTTTGGTATTTCGTTCTAGCCTTCTCTGTTCCGAGAATGATTGAAAAACACAAACTCATTTTGCGATCAGGAAGAATTCAATGTACAGATGTGCTGTGCATCAGAGCTTTTCTACTGTTTTCTGTCGTGATGTAACAACAGCTCTGACTCACAAAGATTTAGGGGATTTGGTGTTTCACTGTTTTGACCTTTGATCCCTCTTGGTTGATAAGCATGTGATTGCTAATTTCTAAACAAGTGAAGCAACAACAGCTGATCACAGCATTTCCAACAAGAGGTCTTGGTGTGGGGAGTATTGTTCGCTTTTCTATCAGAGCCCAATGTAAACAAGCTTCGGGGCAAGTGGCATGTTGGAGTCAGCTTTCCAAGGAGCTCTTAACCTCCTTTTCATTTCTCAGTCGAGAGTTCAATTTAAATAGTGTTTCTCTCGTTAGGGAGATTGGGAGTCATGTACTGGTTGGGATTCCAGTTTAAGGATGCAGGATCATTTTCTGTGATCACATTCGCCATCACAGAGAATAGATTCTACACCTGAATAACTTAAAAGCAGCAATAGAGAAAATCCTGCACACTGGCTCCAAATGATTAATTTAAGTGCAAAGTAGACAGAGAATGTGGAGCTGAATCTTACTGTACTTGGCTACAGCTGAGTAGTATTGGGTTTTCTTGGTGTTTTTTTTGCCCTGTAGCTGAACAAATTCCCTTGTTATATTTTACCAAATTCACCGTCTGAGTGACCTACCTTGTCCCTCACATCTTATTCCAGCACCATCTGACCACACACCACCCCATCACCGACATCCCAGAATTGATTGCCATCGCCATTTTTAAAAGCCTGTGGTGTAGCTTTATTGATTTGAACTGGTGCACCACAGGTAGCATTCGATCTGGATGCATCACAGCTTGGTACAGCAACTGCTCTGCCCAGGACCCTAAGAAACTACAGAGAGTTGTGAACACAGCTCAGTCCATCACACAAATCAACCTCCCATCCACTGACTCCATCTACACTTCCCACTATCTTGGGAAGGCAGCCAACATCATCAAAGACCCCTCCCACCCCGGTTATGATCTTTCCCACCCTCTTTCATCAGACAGAAAGATACAGAAGCTTAAATACACATAGCAACAGATTCAAGAACAGCTTCTTCCCCGTTGTTAGTAGACGTCTGGATGGACCTCTCAAATTTCGAAACTCATGTTGATTTTATTTTCTGTACCTCCTGTACAGCCATAGACCTGTTTACCTCTCTGTTCTATCACCCCATGATCTGCATGTCCTTGTAAGTTATGATCTACCTGTACTGCATGCAAAACAAAGCTTTTCACTGTACTGAGGTACACGTGCAATAATAAATCAAATCAAATCAATTATTGTCACATGTACCAAGATAAAGTGAAAAGTATTGTTTTGCATGCTTACCAGTCAAATAATACCTTACTTAAGTACATCAGGATAATAGAACAGAATGCAGAATATAGTGTTACAGCTACAGAGAAGGTGCAGAAAAAGATCACCTCTTATGTATGAGAAATCCGTTCAAAAATCTGAAAACAGTGGGGAAGAAGCTGTTCTTAAATCTGTCAGTACACGTTTTAAAACTTTGGTATCTTCTGTCTGATGGAAGAGAGCAGAAAAGAGTATAACTGGGGTGGGAGGGGTCTTTGATGATGTTGGCTGCTTCCTCGAGGCAGTGGGAAGTGTATTCTGAGTCAGTGGGTGGAAGGTTAGGTTTGTGTGATGGACTGGACTGCGTTCACAACTCTCTGTAATTTGTCCTGATACTGGACAGAGCAGTTGCTGTACTAAACTGTGATGCATCCAGACAAGATGCCTTCTATGGTGTGCCTATAAAAATTTGGTAAGAGTCCTTGTGGACATGCTGTATTTTCTTAGCCTCCTGAGGAAGTTGAGGCATTGGGATGCTTGCTTCAAGGTAAGGTTGACTTGGATAGGCCAAAGCTCTCAACCATCTCCGCCTCAGCCTCATTGATACAGACAGGGGGTGTGTCCTCTCTGCTTCCTGTTGTCCATGACCAGCTCCTTCATTTTCCTGTCATTGAGGGAGAGACTGTTGTCTTTACACCATATCACTAAGCTGTCTATCTCCTTCCTGTACCCTGTCTCATTGTTGTTTGAGATCTGACCCAATGCGGTGGTATCATCAGCAAATTTGTCAATGGAGTTGGAGTTGTATTTGGCCACACAGTTGTGAGTATATAAGGATTGCAGTAAGGGGCTGTGCACATAGACGAGCAGGGCACCGGTGTTGAAGATTACTGTCCTGGATAAGCACAGTCAGTCCAGAGCTGCCCTGAACAGTTCCTGAGATTACCAAACCAAACGAGGGGACGATGGATGACCTGATTTTCAGGCAGGGTCCTGGACGTCCTCTTGGGCAATATGGAGTAGACATGGGACTTCCTCTTCCCTCAGGACCAGTGGTGGAGGCCATGACACTAGACCATGACACTAGACACTAGACACTAACCCCCTGGGTCAGTGCGGTCTCGGGTTTCTGAAGAAATGCCCGGTGCTGCAGGAAGAAGGTAAATGACCTGATGAAGGAGCAGTGTTCTGAAAGCTTGTACTTCCAAATAAACCTAAAACCAGGTGTTGTGTGATTTTTAACTTTGTTTCATCAGTGTCATAGAGTCACACAGCAAGGAAATAATCCCTTCAGTCCAACTAGTCCACATTGACCAATTTTCCCGAACTAAACTAGTGCCACTTGCCTGTGTTTGGCCCATATCCTTCTAAACCTTCCCTTTTCATGTACTTATCCAAATGTCTTTTAAATGTTGTAACTGTACCTGCACCTATTACTTCCTCTGGCAGTTCATTCCACATATGAACCACCCTCATGGTAAATGGATATCCCATCTTCCCTCAGCAATGGAGGTAAAAGATCTGACAACCACAATTCAAAGAAGAACAATGGGTTAGTGTATCACAGGGGGTCGTACTGGGTGTCCTGGGCGACTCACAGTTGTCAGGACTCACTTAAAGTGCATTGATATTCAAGTCCAATAACTCCTGACATCAGCACAAAAGTTTTAAGATTTGATTAATATCGCGATTCACCTGATGGGCGCAGGTATCACTGGGTCGAAATTTGCATCTCCTTCCCTTACAGCATTGTGGGTGTGTCTACAGCAAATGAACTTCATCCTTTAAAGAGGACAACTCATCTCTAGTGCAACTAGGTTTGGGAGATAAACACTGACCCAGTCAATGATGCCCACATCCTGTGAATACATTAAAAATGCCTCTCGTCTACTGTATTCCTACGGTTCTGAGGAAGGGTCACCAGACCCAAAACGTTAACTCGGATTTCTCTCCACAGATGCTGCCAGATCTGCTGATCCTTTCCAGCAATTTCTGTTTTAATTTTTTAAAAATTCTGCTGATACAAATATCAATCAACTGTTAATTATCCATACAGAAACGAAAGGCACTTGTGCAACCAAGTATTCAGGCATTGACAAAAGAAGTAACAGAAACAAAGGTTCCTTATAGTATTACAAATGTGTCAATAAGGCAGAGTCTTCTTCTCATTTAGGTCAACAGAGGTAATCCTATTATGAGAGTCTGGTCTCTCAGTCATGTCTCATTCATTCACATTGGGCTGCCTCAGGCAGCACAAATGCATTATAATATGTATAACATATTGCTGTCTCCCCTGTAGGGAGTGCAGTCCCAGCATGGCTAAGAAAGACTGTGATGTTTGAACTTTTACCTTTACTTTATTTTTCTACTTAATGCTAAGAAGGTTAGCAGTGTTCAGTTTTAAACTTATATTTCTTATTTTTTACACTATAGTAAGAAAATGGCTCTAATGTTTAACTTTTAACATTCTTCTTTCTTACTACCTTGTCTTAAGATTTTGTTCTTGTACCTAAGATGGAGCTGTATGTGGCGACGTTATACCACTTCTCACTGCACTCCAGTACTTTTGTACTTGAGCACACGTGACAATGAAATCGAAAATCTAAATCTAAATGATAAGCCAGTGGGGTCCCACCTTGATTACATTTCTTACCACCCTCCTGCCTGTAAGAGTTCTGTTACATTCTTCCCATCTCTGATATATTTGTTCAGATGATGCACACTTCCTGAACAATGTTATCCTCAGTTGGGGATCCTCCTTCGGTGTGACTGACAAGGCCCTGGATCAGGTGAAAGAGAGGATTGCAGATGCTGGAGGTCAGAGTCAAGAGTAAAGTGGTGCTGCAAAAGCACAGCAGGTCAGGCAGCATCAGAGGAGCAGGAAAATTGACGTTTCAGGCAAAAGCCCTTCATTGAAAAATACCTTGACACCAGGTGTTACAGTTAATCTGAGAATGTAACTTTTAAAAACAGTTTTGTGATTTACATAAGAAAGAAGTGAAACTATCATGGCCATTCTAACAGATGAGAGACTCAACAAACAATCCAGGTATTTTTCAATGTATAATTTCAGTTACATCATACTGTAAACTTTTGCTATAAATTCTGTGTCTTACAATGGTGTCCTCCACAACCACCTGATGAAGGAGCAGTGCTCCAAAAGCTAGTGCTTCCAATTAAACCTGTTGGACTACAACCTGGTGTTGTGTGATTTTTAACTTTATCCAAATGTTGTAACTGTACCTGCACCTATCACTTCCTCTGGCAGATCATTTCACATACCAACCATCCTCTGTGTGAAAACGTTGTGCGCTCAGGTCCCTTTTAAATCTTCCCCCTCTCACCTCAAATCTATTCTCTCTAGTTCTTGCATTTTGTGGAAACACACCTTCAATATTTGGCTCTTTCTGAGCCTTTTGTAAACTCCTGTCTGATTTAAGGGCTGCAGCGCATGCCAATGAAAAGAATTTTAAAACCATTCAATTAATTTTGAATGGAAAAACAACTGAATTACGAACTGTTATTGCAGCAGAACCATTGAAAAACATTCCACAATGGGGTAACTTATCTAAACACATACACTGAGTTTCAGGGTGATTCAAATTCCTAATCTTATCCAGGAACTGGACCTCAGCACTGTTGATTTTGAGGTGTTTTTGAACTCCTAATTACTTTAGTAAAAAGACCATTTGCGAGATTATGTTAACGTGATTGAGTCAAAATAAGTTGGTTAAGTTCTCAGATAAGCTTTTGCAATAAGCTCAGGAATTTATAATCTTGCCTGGGATGGTCAATTCCTGTATTATGTCTGCAATGAGAAAGCTCCATCGCTTTTCCTTTTGAAATTTTTGGACTTTGGGAGCCTGTTCATTTAAAAACAATGGTGACAGTAAATGGTTACCACAAGCTGATGTACAGACTCAGTATAACTGCACAGTCCATACACTAGGCAGCAATTTGGATTTGCTTTGACTGCACAGACAACACTGTGCAGAAGGAACCCTGCAGCTCTCAGGCTATTGTAATGAAATCCCCATAACCGATGACCAAGCACTGTGACCTTCAGAGCAGCTTTTGTCAAAAAGGCAAGCTGTCGTTTTCACTGAAGGTTCACCCCAGCAGCAAATCTTTGTTCAGGCCCAATAGCAAAAAATGATCCAAAACTTCAACCGTCTCACTGGAAGGCTAAAGAACAGCTTCTGAAAATTTGCAATTTGCTGCTTTTATGTTAGTCATTCTTTTTCCCAAAAGATGAACATTTACAGCTGTTTTTTTTTTAAAGATTGAGATGTCAGAAATTTAGGGGACTGGAGACATTGTAGTTGGCTAGGTAACACAATGTTGATTGTGACGTATTTATCACTGCATCTGAATACTTCTACATTCTGTAGTTTCTTATTTTCTTGAGACAAACATTAAGGTTCCATTCCCACCCAAACAGTTTCTTACACTCAACCTTTAAATCTCGGCTTTTGGTCACAAATGCACTATTTTCGATCTTCACCTTAATTTCCTATTTTTCCACCAGCTTGAAATGTTTATGTAAACTATACACTGTCCCTATACAAAGAAAAGTTTTGAATAGTCATGTCAGAGATGAAACAATAGTAAATTGTAAAAATTAGATGTTAGTTTCTGAAAATAAAGTTAGACTTTAACAACAAACATAGTTTTCTGGCTGATAGCCTGCTAATCTTACACAGGCTGTAAATTTCAGGATGGCCCATTCACTGACACAATGCTGACTCCACCAATATGATAACTATTAAAGGTGAACAGTCATTGAGAACAGCCAGTCACCTACAAAAATATCTTCCATTACCATGCAGCATGGCCTCAGTGAGGACTTGAACTCCAGGCCTCAGTGTGGACCTGGACTCCAAGCTCAGTGTGGACCTGGACTTTCGGGCCTCAGCATGGACTTGAACTCCCGGCTCAGTGTAGACCTGGACTCTCAGCCTCAGCATGGTCCCAGACTCCCAGTCTTGAACTGAAGCCCAGCACAATCTAGGTTGAAAGGGAGCTGTTATCCTGAACTCTTATTTCTCTGTTTTTCTAATTTATTGCTGGACTTTTTATTTCTTTGCTTTTCTCATTTTTTTCCCCTAAGAATTTGTACTTTAGATTCTGTAGGAGAAAGTGAGGACCGTGGATGCTGGAGGTCAGAGTCGAGAGTGTGGTGCTGGAAAAGCACAGCAAGTCAGGCAGCAGCCGAGGAGCAGGAAAATCAACGTTTCAGGCATACATATGTTTGTACCTAAGATGGTGCTGTGCGTGGTGACTTGTAAACTTTTCACTGTACTCATGTGAGTACATGTGACAATAAAGCTAATTTTAAATTCACATTAACTGTATTAATTAGTGTGTGAATTTGGATTCACTCTATCTGTACATTAGGGTAACTGGCTCCTTCATGGAATTCAAAAAGCTATGTGCACCACATTAAAATGCAATCACCTGAATTACTTTATTCTCTATATCTATCGAAATGTTTGAAGCAATATGTTTGCAAAGAGCATTACAACTTAGACTGATAACTCTTCATCTGTTATGTAAGGGCTGAATAGCTGCAGGGTGGTTCGGTACTTTGCTGTGTCATGAACATATAAAAGGCTGACTGAGTAATGGGATCACTCATGTCAGGGTTCACCTTTTATTTATCAGCGAGGCAATCAGTCGTGGGAGCAGTGGCAGTCTGTTAGGGTGCTGGAGGAAATTAGCTGGGTGTTGAAGCTGCTCAATGTGATTTGCTTTCTTCAAGACAATTAACAGCTAGGCTCAACATTGGAGCAGTTTGAGCTCTGCAATGGGGTTGAACATGGTTTCAGTTTAGTGTTGACCCTCTAGCGTTTTTCTCTCTATGCTGCTGTCATATTTCTTCTCCAGAGGGTGTCTATTGACAAAGCGATGGAAGGCTGTTCAGCCTTGTTCACCGAAGATCAAAGACCAAATGGTAAACCAAGTTCAAATCAGAGGGTTAGTCTCCGCTGAGAGAGTGACACTGGTATTCCATACTGACAAACACCTGAGGAAGTGCCACTGGACCGGAAATGTTAACACTGACCTCTCTCCACAGATGTTTGATTGATTGATGATTGATCTATTGTCACGTGTACTGAAGTACAGTGAAAAGCTTTGTTTACGAGCAGTGCAGGCAGATGGACAGATCAAGAAGACTTAGACAAAGGAATACAGGTTACATTGCTTATTGAGGCTAGGTGTTTCCAGACCTGCTGAGCTTGTCTCGCAATTGCTGTTTTTGTTTCTGAAGAACACCTTCATTGGCAAATGGACAGACTCTTTATGGTCTTGAAAGAGCTTTTCTTGACCACCAGCATGATGATGGTGATGATGGTGATGATGGTGATGATGGTGATGATGATGATGATGATGATGGTGATGATGGTGATGGTGATGATGGTGATGATGATGATGATGATGGTGATGATGATGATGATGATGATGATGATGATGATGATGATGATGATGGTGATGATGATGATGGTGATGATGATGATGATGGTGATGATGATGATGATGATGATGATGATGATGATGATGATGATGATGGTGATGATGATGATGATGATGATGGTGATGATGGTGATGATGATGATGATGATGATGATGATGATGATGATGATGATGATGGTGATGATGATGATGATGATGATGATGATGATGATGATGGTGATGATGATGATGATGATGATGATGATGATGATGATGATGATGGTGATGATGATGATGATGATGATGATGATGATGATGATGGTGATGATGATGATGATGGTGATGATGATGATGGTGATGATGATGATGATGATGATGATGATGATGATGATGGTGATGATGATGATGATGGTGATGATGGTGATGATGATGATGATGATGATGATGGTGATGATGGTGATGATGATGATGATGGTGATGATGATGATGATGATGATGATGATGATGATGATGATGATGATGGTGATGATGATGGTGATGATGGTGATGATGATGATGATGATGATGATGATGATGATGGTGGTGATGATGGTGATGATGGTGATGATGATGATGATGATGATGATGATGGTGATGATGATGGTGATGATGGTGATGATGATGATGATGATGATGGTGATGATGGTGATGATGATGATGATGATGATGATGATGATGATGATGATGGTGATGATGATGGTGATGATGATGATGATGATGGTGATGATGGTGATTATGATGATGATGATGATGATGATGATGATGATGGTGATGATGGTGATGATGATGATGATGGTGATGATGGTGATGATGATGATGATGATGATGGTGATGATGGTGATGATGATGATGATGATGATGATGATGATGATGATGATGATGATGGTGATGATGGTGATTATGATGATGGTGATGATGATGGTGATGATGATGATGATGATGATGATGGTGATGATGGTGATTATGATGATGATGATGATGATGGTGATGATGATGGTGATGATGATGATGATGGTGATGATGATGATGATGATGATGATGGTGATGATGATGATGGTGATGATGATGATGATGGTGATGATGATGATGATGATGATGATGATGATGATGATGATGGTGATGATGATGATGATGATGATGATGGTGGTGGTGATGGTGATTATGATGATGATGATGATGATGATGATGATGATGATGATGATGATGATGGTGATGATGATGATGATGGTGATGATGATGATGATGATGATGATGATGGTGATGATGGTGATGATGATGATGATGATGATGATGATGATGATGATGATGGTGATGATGATGATGATGATGATGATGATGGTGATGATGATGATGATGATGATGGTGATGATGATGATGATGATGATGATGATGATGATGATGGTGATGATGATGATGGTGATGATGATGATGATGATGATGATGACTTTGCCTTAATGCCACTGACATTGTGACACAGGAGGCTTGAGATCCTCAAAGGTCAAGACACTAGAACCACTAGCAGAAGTGATAGCGCCTCCCCAGAGCATTTTACCTGACACTGCAGTATTGAGATTACCTCCTGTAACACAGGACACTGGGCCTGGATAACATGGGATTTAAGAGTCCAACAAACATCTGTCACAACAAACAATTATGTACAGACAAAGCATTCTTCAAGCAGAGTGTCTGGGCTAGTATTAAGCGATGAAGTGCCACAGAGCAGCATGCTTCCAGGAGTGTGTGATCCTTCATGGTCCCAGTGTAAGATCAAGGATGAGATCTTTAAACCCTCAGATTATAACCTATCAGATGGTGGTGATACCATAAACCTCTCTCTTAAGGTAAAGTGGTGTGCAGCATAACACAACACTGTTCAATTGGTTGCTGAATGTTGGAGTGCACACGTACAGTGCAAAAATGGAATCTGCTACATCCAAGAAACTGTTACAGTGCATTGCTGCATTGTTTCGAACAACAGCAATCTGACAGAGAGCACCAAACCATTGTTTGACTGAGCCTGTGTCTCCTACATGGATAGGGTGAAGAAACAATTTCTTTTCCCTGGGCTGGGGGAGTCCAGAACTAGAGGACACAGGTTTAGGGTGAGAGGGGAAAGATTTAAATGGGACCTAAGGGGCAACTTTTTCACACAGAGGGTGGTGCGTGTATGGAATGAGCTGCCAGAGGATGTGGTGGAGGCTGGTACAATTACAACATTTAAAAGGCATCAAGATGGGTATATGAATAGGAAGGGTTTAGAGGGATATCGGCCAAGTCCTGGCAAAAGGGACTAGATTAATTTAGGATACTTGGTTGTCATGGACAAGATAGACTGAAGGGTCTGGTTCTGTGCTGTACATCCCGATGTTTTGAGGTATTTTAGGTGCTGGAGGTGATTTTCTAGAATTCCAGGAGCAGCAATTACTGTTTTATATGCTGTTGTATTGTTTTGGAACTTTGGAGAAAAAAAAGTCAAAACAACAGCAGTTTTAAAAGGGAGAAGAGCAGACAAAGGAAGCACATTGTGAGGACAGTGCAGGTGAGAGAGAGAGAGAGAAAGAGAGAGAATCTGCACAGTTACTGCCTTTACTGTTTGAATTCGTGTATCGCTGGACATCGGAGTGCATCTGGGAAAATTAACAAACAGTGAAATTCACAACTAATTAGATTCGGTTACTTACAGTGTGGAAACAGGCCCTTCAGCCAAACATGTCCACACCGAACCGCCGAAGCACAACCCACCCATACTCCTACATTTATCCCTTACCTAACACTATGGGCAATTTAGCACGGCCAATTCACCTGACCTGCACATCTTTGGACTGTGGAAGGAAACCGGAGCAAACCCACGCAGACACGGGGAGAATGTGCAAACTCCACACAGTCAGTCGCCTGAGGCGGGAATTGAAGCCGTGTCTCTGGCGCTATGAGGTAGCAGTGCTAACCACCGTGCCACCCACTAATCTTGGAGGAACTGTTGGGTGAAGTTCACAGCACAGAATCAGATAAGTTAATCGTTGTTTTAAGTCTGTCCAAGAGAAAGGCTGCTGTAGTGAATATAGTGGATTCTTTCTTGATTATATGTTTTTGGAGATAAGTCTCTTGATTAAACTTAAAATATAAGCCATGACTATTAATTTAACCTGGGGCAGTGTTTGTAGAGGGATAAGACAGTGTTATTTTCTGGGTCTGTAGATTGTGAAGGAGCAAAAATGGCCTTTGCAGTGAAATCTACTTCTTGTCAGATGTGGGATTTTAAAGAAAGTTTAAGGGTTACTGCGGATTATATCTGCCATAAATGCTGTTGGATGCGAATCTTATCAGATTGAGTTGATCGGTTGGACAGACAGATAGAAGTGATGAGGAATTTGCAACAGCAACAGTATGTGATGGATGGCAGTTATAGGAAGGGGGGAATGTCTCAGATACAGTCACATAGATGGGTTAACTCCAGGAAGGGTGAGAGAGGTCGGCACCTAGGGCAGGAGTCTGTTGTGGTGATACCCATTTCAAACAGGTATGCTGTTTTGGAAAATGTGATGGATTCTCAGGGGAATGTAGCACGAACAGCCAAGTTTCTGGTATTGAGACTGGCTCGAATGCAACGAGGGGTACGTCGGCTTCCAAGAGATCAATTGTGTTAGGGGATTTTGTAGTCAGAGGCACAGACAGATGTTTCTGAGGCCAGCAGAGAAAAAGCAGAATGGTGTGTTGTTTCCCTGGTGCCAGGATCAAGGATGTCTCAGAGAGGGTGCAGAATGTTCTCACGGGGGAGAGGGGCCAGCAGGAGGTCATTATCCACATTGGAACCAACGACATTGGAAGGGAAAAGGTTGGGACTGAAGGGAGATTACAGAGAGTTAGGCAGAAATTTAAAA